>NC_056740.1:519772847-520080347 GCF_019279795.1 Protopterus annectens | reverse complement strand
TACATGATGGGTATACGTCTCCTTTTAAGAAATATTTAGAATATATTTAAAAACTGATAATTTTCTGTCTAATTAGCTAATTAATTATTTAATTGGAACATTGATAGATTAATTGATGTAATTAGGATTGTGGTTTGCATATTTAAGGACAAGAGTGGTGTTTAGAAGTGTTCCATTAGAAGGCAAGAAGCCGAGGTACCAGAACGTTTTGTATGAATAAAATACTTGTCCTTGGAGTGGTGTTCCTGTTCCTGTTTTTGGTGGTGACATCTGATGTTTATTGAGAAATGAAGGCAATGTCAGACAACAAAATACTGAAAGGTCATATGAAGGCAATGTCAGACAACAAATTACTGAAAGGTCATACTGGGCATGCTCACACACTTAAAGAAATGAAGCCCATGTCTGGCAACAACAGTGGACCATACATATCTGACAGTTGCAGATGTTAGTGCACACACTCCTCAGTATGCACCAGTCATGCTTTATACACACATTGGATAGGAATACACACATATATCCAAGGACAACACACTATAATATACCAAAAGTACACATACATAGATGTGTGGAAGAGAGTGACAGTGACAAAGAGCCTTCCATCATGAGGCCTGTCCCACCCAGCACATAGCCAAATGGCTACAACCACATGATGTGTAAATGTCACTCACCGTAGAAATTAACCTCTGGAATGCCTCAGCATTATAGACTCTGTGGTGCTAGTGCTATCTGTGCAAAATGACTGTACAAGACAGTAGTCATCTAGCAGTTGTATACACATACCTGCGGAATATAAACCTGTGTGTGCCTGAGCGTGGTGTGTCTACCTCTAGATGAATGGATTATGGCCCATGCACACACATTGCCCTCCCCATTGCCCTACTATGGCAAGTCTGCTGATATCAGTCACTTTGAAATACACCTTTGTGGAAGGAGTAGCTCAGTAATCTCTGTTGCGTGTCCTATAATAGTGTAATGCTGTAGTGTGGTTTAGCAGTTTGGTAGGGGTTCTATTCCCAGACATGGCAAGTGTGGATGTTTGTGTGATTGTGTGTTTGTTTGTCAGTGAAGGGAGCAATGCTTTTGAGGCCATTCACAGTCAATACAACCCTAATGCCCTTCTTTGGCGAGCCTGCTGATGTAATTCATTGTGAAATACATTTTTGGGGAAGGAGTAGTCCAGTAATCTCCATAGCATGTCCTATAACTGTGCAATGCTGTCGTGTGATAAACTAGTTAGGTAGGAGTTCTAATCCCTGACATGGCAACCGTGTGTTTGTGTTTGTCATTCATATCCTGTGTGGAGGTGGATGTGAGTGTGTAACAACTGGACTCATTGTGGAGTGGGTTTTGCACATTTCTTATATGATGGGCCTATTATATGTCACAATGTCCACCTTACAAGGATAACAGATGTCAAATAGCTGAGAGGCTGGGGTGCCAGTCCATACCCCTTCATGTGATATCAAGGCCTGGTGAACAAATTAAGCAACCCTTGTATTACCCAGAGAACACTCTCAACCCATGTTTCATACACAAACACACTTGCCTAGGCAACAACCGCTTTGTTGGTAGTACCCTGCATATTGCCGACAGATAGTAACCATGGTGTGATTTCAGTGGACTACAGAGGCCATGGCACCCTGTCCCATCACTGCAATAGGCACATAATTGCAGACAGTGTGCCTTCACTATGTTCCCCACTGGACACCTGCAACAACTGTGGTGCCATCAAATGTGACCCACAAGGACATAGCATGTCTTAAACACCTGCCCTGTATAGACAGATGCCACTAACACCAGGGAATACCTATATCATGCTATCAATGTAGGTGCAGGGATAACCTGATATCCATTACCAGTTCCCACCACATGAGGCCAGGACTGGCACATCTGATGATAACAATCTGTGTACACAACATGGGCCAGACACCCCAGGTACAGTTCAACATGTCACTGAACATGCATGTGGGACATGTGTACATCCCAGGCACCATTCATGTCATGGACTATAGAACACATACATGGCAAGCATTGCACAGCCCTGGCCACACACAATAGTAACCCAGGTGACTGGATGGTGAATACAATACCCACCTGTGTGGGTCAATCCAGACACTACACCCTCTGAGCCACACTGCAGTCCATTGTCATGTGGCCTGATGCCAAGGTATACCCTTCACCTAGCCTTGTACAGCCTTCTGGCACAGTCAACCACTACACACCTGTGAAGCAATGCACCCATGCATGTCTGTATTGGCACCCTGTGTGTGTGTGGAGTATGATGCTTTTGACCACATTCACACTCACTACAACTCCCATTGGCCTACTGAAGAATGCTGTTCAATGTCAGACACCTTCACATACCCTTTGCTCATATATCATCCGGATAACCCCTGTGGTGCATGTGATATCTGCACATTACTGTATTGTGGCCAACTATCTAGTTAGGAAGTCTATTCCTGACCCTGCCAACTGTGTCAATGTGTGTGAGTCACTGAGAGAGTGTGGCAGTGTTGATGTTGGCAACTGTTCATGTGGACAGACATGTGTACTACACATACCTTATCATTACTATATCACTGTTGCAGATGTCACTCACCATCAGATATACCTTTGGACAACTCGCCAGCATGTAAGCTATGTGGCGCATGCAATAACTGAATAGACACGTGATAGCAATACATAGTCAGTCAGGAGTTTGAAACCCCATACTGGTAGGTGTGTGACACAAACATGCTTATGTTTTACTCTCCTACCCCCTCCCTGACTTATTTTGTCTCTGACTGTCTCTCTCACTCCCTTTCTGGTGGATGTGGAGAAGTATACCTGCTTTGTTTAGGCAGCAGCTTGTGTTTTGTAAGTGATGCTCATGATCAGCTTATGGCCTCTGCATGCATTGCAGTCCCCCTCTAGCTGATTGCATGTGGAACAGTTGTGGTAATATTCCCATAGCCAATTGCATAGAGACACACTACAATATCTAGGAACATCATGTGGATGTTGGGCCTTTTCATTCACTGTGAGAAGGACCTAAATTTGGTGTTTGGCAAACAACATCAGAGATGGTATTGGGATTTACCTCAACAACATACACTGTGGAAACAGGCCAACAGGCAGGAGGAGGATGTGCCAGACATGACTACAGAATATAAGTGTTGCTCTTCTGCATTTGGAGTAATGTCTGTTCAACAGGGTGTGTGTGGATATGGCTGGTCTACACGATTTAATACCTGTCATGACAGTGTTATGTGTGAGGATTGCAGCCAGTACATGGTGACAGCCATGAGAGTTACTGACTTCATATCCAGAAAAAAGATAAAGCCAGCAACTGGATGGCTGTGAAAAAGTGGTTTATTAGTCAAACATTATTCAGACTTCAATCTCACAGACCGGTTTCGGCATAGAGTTAGCTTAGCCTTCTTCAGTGTGACAAAACAAAAAGAAAAAAGAAGTCCTTTAATACAAAAATGTTAATTAAAAGCAAAAACCATTAGACATGATTGGTGAACTCATTAATAAATAAAACATTCAAAGATGTTCATTAAGTTCTGGATAAAAAAGAGCACCCAACTTAATTATCCATTTTTTCTCTTTAATATCTAATTTCTTATGCCAACCTGATTTTACTGTACGATCACCTAAAATTTTATCTATAACAAAAAAACTGTTTTATATTTACATTTTTGTTATTATTCATTAGGAAATAAGAAAGTTATTGATATCTGCTTGGTCTCATATGCGGTTATATTTTTTGTAGGCAATTCTGTTTTCCATAATGGATTCCTTGATGCCTGGCCATTCAGGCATTTACTTTTTGGGATGTTAGACTGACTTTACATTCTTATTAGTATATTCTAGTATGATTGTATATTTTTGTATGGACATGTTTGTTGTGTCATTATACATTATTGATTAATAGGTGCCACTCAACTGATTTTGTAGGTTGTTTTGTAGTGTGATTTCACCGAGCCTCCTGGAGCTATACCTATTTTTGGTTACTTCTTAATTGGGATGCCATTCATTTATGATGTTTTGCCATTGAGAATAACCTTACCATTATTGTCCTGACTTGGACGTGGCTTGTGACCATATTTAAATCTTATTGCATTTATAATGCAGGGTGGTTGGTCCAACTGCCATTATTGTCCATTGTACTAACAAACAGGACGTGGTGTTTGGGTTGTTTGGATTTATTTTTAATATATTTTGTTCTTTAATATAGTCTGTTTTTTACTATGGACCTTAAAAGTATTCTCTCTGGTCTGTCTTCTGACAGGGAGGACTTGGCTGTATTTGGTATTGGGACACCTTCTCATAGTTCAAATGACCATAATATTGGTAATTCATCACAATGTTGTGAAAAAAATTTTTGGGACCTAAATAAAAATATGAGGATGCTCAGATGATTTGTATGGCATTTCAAGTTATTTAAAGCTTATTTGACCAAAGACATAACCCCGAGGGGCTTGAGGTTTAAAATTCAACCCTTGGTAGCAGATCCTGATGATATTTTGTTGAATGAGTGGCACTCTATTCAACAGGAATGTTCTTTAAAATTTGTTGAATCACTTTCTAAATATTATACTAGAATTATTGACAAGGAATCTCCTAGGGTTTGCAAACTTGTTGCAGATTGTGACGGATATAAACATGATAGTTCTTTTCCAGGACTACTATCCAAGCTTAGTTCTGACCTCCTCACTTTTGAAGCACAGTTGAAAGATAGGAAATTGAAAAAATGTATTCGTGATCAATCTGATTACGAAAGAGGGCAACCCTTCAAACAAACCAAATATGTTAAGTTTGGGAAATCACTTAATACTGATAACCCTTATCCAAAACGTAAGAGGCCAAGATCTATTTTAAAAAAAACACTATGTTCATGACACTTATTCTGATACTACTGATGCAGATATCTCTTCTGGCACTGATATTGATACATTGCACACCATGGATTCCCCCTCACCCAAACGTAATAATCTTGGGATCCCTTTAGGTCATGCAGGAGGGGGAGGAGGGGGGGGGTAGAAAACACCGCAAAAGTCACAAGCTTACAGAATTTAATGGAAATGCTTACAAACAAATAAACACTACTACTCATGATAAAGTATGCAATATTTCCGATATTGTTTTAACTGAACAACAAACCACTCTTCTCAATAAAGGACTTTCATTTATACCTGTTTTTTTTTGTTTCAGAGGATAATTTTGCTCAGGATATAGTAAGCTTTTGTAGATTGATTAATCTTAAGTTATTTTTTCAGGGTGATCAATCACTTGGTTCAACAATTGATGGCTTTAGATACCATCCTTCAACTTTCATGCCTCCGATGCATCCATCAGTCAGCTTATTTCAGCACAGTATTCTTAAAGAACTACATTTTAGCTCCTATACAGGATCACTTTTACCAAACAACATGTCTAAATCTGAGATGGCATGTTTGGAGGAGCTTGTTAATAAAAAACAAGTAGTAATTATTAAAGCTGACAAAGGAGGAGCTGTTGTGGTAATGAACTGGACTGATTATGACAAAGAAGCACATAGACAGCTTGATGATGCCAGGTACTACACTAGGATGCCTCTTGACCCGACTTCTATGTTTAAACAGAAAATTGATATATTTTTAAATTCGGCTGTAGAAAATGGAATCATTGCATCTAATACTTTGAAACATCTTACCATTTCTGATCCAGTCAGGCAATATATTTACTTTTTACCTAAAATTCATAAAGATCTTTTAAATCCACCGGGTAGACCTATTGTAGCGGGAACTGGCTCTCTTACGGAGCCTTTGTTGGAATACTTGACAAAACATCTCAAACCTCTACTTTCATGGGTCAGATCCAGGATACAGGATACCACACAGTTTCTCAGCATCATTAACGACATGCAGATTGAAAAAGATTGGTGGCTTTGCACTCTTGATGTGAGCTCACTATACACCAACATACCTCATTGGGCAGGCTTGGATGCTATCGAATATTGGTTGGAAAAATCTAATATGTACAGACCTGGCTTTAATAAATTTTTGATCATTTTAACAGAACATGTGCTAACTAAGAATGTGTTCTTCTATGACAAACAGTGTTACCTACAAATCAAGGGTACTGCTATGGGGGCTTTGTTTGCCCCTATTTATGCTGACTTATACATGGCATACATTGAAGATCACATGATTTATGATGATACGCATAATTTATACCTACCGGAAATTGATATCTGGCGTAGGTATTTGGATGATTGCTGGATGGTGTGGAGGGCTGATATTGAATATCTACATGAACTTGTTGAATACCTGAATGACAATAAATGGGGGCTGCATTTTACAATGAATTATGACCAAAATGTTATTACTTTTTTGGATGTTAATATCACAAGAAATCTTGATAACTCCCTAAATACTGAGGTATTCAGAGAATTTCCCCAATATAACACCTTATTCCATGCATCCAGCTTTCATCCAAAACATATTGCCAGGAATATTCCTAAGTCTCAGTTTATTCGCATGAGGTGCAATTGCTCAAATGATAGTACTTTTCATTTATATAGCCAGGATTTAGTACAGAGGTTCAACAACAGGGGATATAAACCAGGCCATGTCACAACTGCTAAAAGGTATGCATCACAACTGACCAGAGATGATTTGCTTACATATAAACAAAAAACAGGTTGTTCTTCTTTTTCTTCTACTCCACTAAGATTTACTACCACTTATGGAAGGAATATTGGGCGATTTATTAATATTATTAAAAATAATTGGAATATTTTGTCTGCTGATCCTGCATTAGCTTCTGTTATACCAAAAAATTGCTCTTTTTCATTTAGGAAAGATAAAAACCTAGGTACTTATTTCAATCATTACAAACACCACTCACAATCTATGCTGCTACAGATTACACAAACCACTTTGCTTGGGGACAAACTTATTGGATGTGTGCCTTGTGGCCATTGTAACAACTGTAAACATGTTTTAAAGACCAAAGAGTTCTCAAGTAGCAACTGTAGCACTGTATATGATATAAAATTCTTTGCTAATTGCAATAGTGATTGGATAATTTATATGGCATGCTGCATTTGCCGCTGTTTTTATGTAGGACAAACATCGAGGCCATTCAAGTTATGTATCTCTGAGCATCTCAGTGATATAAAATGTAAAAATCCAGTAATACACTTTATAAACATACATTAAAACACTCCACAGCTAGGGTTCATTTTTTTGTTATAGATAAAATTTTAGGTGATCGTACAGTAAAATCAGGTTGGCATAAGAAATTAGATATTAAAGAGAAAAAATGGATAATTAAGTTGGGTGCTCTTTTTTATCCAGGACTTAATGAACATCTTTGAATGTTTTATTTATTCATGAGTTCACCAATCATGTCTAATGGTTTTTGCTTTTAATTAACATTTTTGTATTAAAGGACTTCTTTTTTCTTTTTGTTTTGTCACACTGAAGAAGGCTAAGCTAACTCTATGCTGAAACCGGTCTGTGAGATTGAAGTCTGAATAATGTTTGACTAATAAACCACTTTTTCACAGCCATCCAGTTACTGGCTTTATCTTTTTTCTGGGAATCTCTTCTGGCCATGCAATTTTCTCCGTGCAGGGGACTGTTTTTTGCGTACACTGACTTCATATCCCTCATGGGACATATGTCATAACAAACCCTGGTACAACAGTAAATGTATGAGGTTATCACAGCAACATGCTAATATTGGCCCAGTGTTTGTAGCTCCAACCACAAGTCTGTCAACCTTTGTACATATGTTATGCAGTAACAGATACATATGTTCTGTACACCATGATTTATTGACATCATACCTGATGTGACACACGTGCCCTGGCCCAACAATCAAGAAGCCTCAGTCCTCACCACTAACACCAGAGAGGGCATCTCATATATGAGGAAAGGATAACAAATACACAGTTAGTGCTAGTCAAGAGAGTTCGGAGATCACACAAAAATGCTTAAAATAAATTAGTAGTACAGTTCTGACATCACAGAAAAACACTTAGTCTAATCTTTATAATTTCTGGCTACTTCTAGAAGAAAACACACTTCTAAGATAACTTACTTAAGAGAGCCTAAGGCAGTGCTGAGTTGGATATCGAGGCAAAAATGCTTAATAATCTCTGGTTCTCACTGTTTAAATTGAAACTGCAGTTCTGCTAAAACATTACATCATCATTTACACTTTCCTGGTGTTTCCAGGCTGAAAGAAACTATATTTGCATTATTTTACGATTAGAGCAATAAAGGACATTCCATATGTAAATTCTGGTCATTAACTTTAGCCTTAAATCAATAGGCAGGAAGCCTTCATCTAGCTGGACTGGAGCCGACTTGTAAACATCAAAGGCAGTCATGAAATAATTTTAATTTCAAAGGACCAACAAGAAATGCTGGACTTAGCTTCCTTTACAGCAGATGGCAATGTTGCCACATTGTTTTAAGTTCAACATTCATATTTACAAATGATAGAATTATGTATAAAATTCAACATTCATATTTACAAATGATAGAATTATGTATAAAATTCTATCTTGCTAGTCTGGCAGCCTTCACCCTTCTCTACCAGTCTTCACATTTCTCTCCCCCCGGAGAACTCAAGCTAGTTTTCCAAGTGAACCTTGAGAAATGCCACTTGAGAGGGTTAGGTCTATCTAAGTGTACCTCACCCCATTGCCTGTCTTGAGAGCCCATCTGTATTGGCATTGCTACTCCCACTACAGTGCTGCACTGACATATCATATGCTTGCAATCTGAGGCTCCATCTTAGCAACTTAGAATTTTGCTGGCTGGCTCTGTTTAACCATGTTAGGGGTTGTGATCTGTCATAACAGTGAATTTCCTTCCATACAGATAAGGCTGAAGTTTTTGCAGTGCTCACACTATGGCTAGACATTCCTTTTCTACAGCTGCATAGCATTCCTCCCTGGGTTGGAGCCTATGCCTGAGATAAACCACTGAGTGCTCTTCTCCCTCTGAAGAAATCTAAGTACAGCCCCCACCCCATGGTTCGAAGCATCCACCTGCACAACAAATTATTTGCTGTAATTTGGACTGGCTAACACAGGGGGTCATCCCAAAGCTTCTTTAAGCTACTGGAATGCCTGCTCACATGCTGGGGTCCACACTTCCTTATCTGGCCTGTTCTTCCTTGTCAGGTTGTGAGGGGAGCAGCTATGGTACTATAACTGGGGACGAACTTTCTGTAGTACCCTGCAGTCCCTAAAAATGCCCTCATCTGCTTTTTAGTAACAGGTGCAGGCCATGACTTAATAGCTTCTACTTTGGCAGGTTCTGGCCTTATCTTACCACTCCCCACTCTATGTTCTAGGTAGGAGACCTCTGCCATACCCACCTGACATTTGCTCAGCTTAATGGTCAACCCTGCCTTTTGTAGTCTGCTCAGCACCTCCCTGACATGCTGAAGGTGCTCTAGCCAGGAATGGCTGTAGATAGCAATATCATCTAGGTAAGCAAGGGCAAACCCTCCGGCTCCTACTAGGATATGATCTACCAGCCTCTGGAAATTCACTGAGCTATACTTCATCTCAAAGGGGATCTTTGTGGACTCATACAAGCCAAATTAAGTCACAATGGCTGTTGTCTCTCTAGTACTGGGAGTCAAGGGCTCCTGCCAGTAACCCTTGGTAAGATCAATGGTTGTAAGATACTTAGCCCCACCCAGCTGTTCTAGGGCCTCATCTGTCCTAGGCATGGGGTAAGCATTTGACTCGGCGTGACTATTTAATTTCCTATAGTCCACACAAAACCTAGTGCTGCCATCCTTCTTTGGCACCAGCACCACTGGGGAGGCCCAGGGACTGTTGGACTCTTGAATCACCCCTAGTTCCAACATCTCCTGTTCCTCCTCCCTCAGGGTCTGTCTGACTCTCTCAGGCACCCTTTAAGGGGCCTGCCTAATAGGCCTTTGAGGTCCTGTATCCACCTAGCGCTGCACCAGGTGGATGCATCCTGGTTTCCCAGTGAACACATCCCCAAATTCCTGCAACACTGCTCAGATTTCTTGAACCTGGATAGGAGATAGCTGCTGGGACATTGCTGCTCCTTCCACTGAGGTGTCAGCCCGAGCCTCACTAAGGAGATCAGTCCCCACATCTCTCTCAGACTCCTCCTGCAATCCACTGCAAATGCTCAGCACAAGGGCATCCCTATCATGGTAAGATTTCATCATGTTAACATGGTACAGTTTGTGCCCTTGCCATCTGCCTAGCGGTTTCACCATGTAGTTAACATCACTTACCTTTCTTACCACCTTGTAGGGTCCCTCCCAAACTGCTTGCAGTTTGTTGTGTCTGACAGGAATGAGAAACATTACCTGCTGCCCCACAGCATACTCTCTAGCTCGAGCATTCCTGTCATACCGCACCGTTTTCTGTTGTTGGGCTTCTGCCAGGTTCTCCTGGGCCAAGCCCATGAGTTCCCTGAGCCTTGTCCTGAGGTTTAGGATGTATGCCACAACAGACTCCTTGTGAGACTCGCACTCACCTTCCCATTCATCTCAAATTAAATCTAGAGCTCCCCTCATCCTATGCCCATACAGCAACTCAAAGGATGAAAAACCTGTGGATTCCTGGGGAACCTCTCTGTAAGGAAACAACAAATGGGGCAAATATTTATCCCACTCCCTCTTAAACTGATCTGCAAATGTCCATAGTATGGACTTGATTGTAGAGTTTAACCTCTCAACAACACCATCTGGGGATAGTAGGAGGTGGTCTTCATGTGCTTCACCCCACAGGACTTCCACAGACAAGCCAGCAGGTCTGACATGAAATCGGCACCTCTGTCAGTCAGTATTTCTTTTGGGAAAACTACCCTGCTGAAAATATCTAACAAAGCATTTGCCACCTTCTCTGCCTCAATGGAGGACAAAGCCACTGCCTCAGGTTATCATGCAGCATAATCCACTACCACTAGGATATACTTTTTCCCTGTGGAACTTGGGGGTACTCAGACCACCCACAATATCTATAGCTACCCTCTGAAATGGCTCCTCAATAGCAGGCAAAGGCATCAAAGGAGCCCTCACCTTGTCTCCTGCCTTGCCTACTGTTTGGCACTGCTCACAGGTACTGCAGTACCCTCTTACATCTCTGGAAATTCCAGGCCAATAGAAGTTCTGCATAATATGCCTCTTTGTATGCTTTATGCCCATATGACCTGCAAATGGAATATCATGGGCTATGGCTAGAAGCACCAGATGGTAGGCTCTAAGCACTACCAACTGCTGTACTGTCTCACCTTCTAGCCTTCCCTCACAGGTCCACTCTCTGTACAGTAACCTTTTGTCCCAGTATACAGAGTCCCCCTTTCCTTGAGAATCAGGTGCCTCCCTAGCTACTTGCCTCAGCCCTTGCAATGTAGGGTCTGAGAGCTGAGCCTGTCTCAACTCTCTCCTTGTAACCCTTCCCAGCTCCCCTTCCACAGGAAGTCTGGCCTCCTCTGACAGTGGTGCCTCACTGTCAGCCTGGGTATTACTACTCACCTCTACCTTTGCAGTCACTCTGTCCAAGGGAACATCAGTACCCACAAGCAGCTGTGGCTCACATTCAGTCTCACTGCTACAGAGTAGCTCGCTCCCTGAAGTAGCCACCTCAGCAGTCCTGGCTGCAAGTATGCAGTCTGTCTGGATCTCCCCTAGGCTACCAGACCCACATGCTTGTTTCCTAGCCTCACTGTGTGTAACTGCATAAGCACATGTTACTGCCTCATCCAAATCCTTCCCTTTCAGGACATCTGCAGGATGGTAGTTTAGTACCCCTGTTGTCTCAAGACAGCCTACTATTGGCATTTTGTCTTTCCCACTTACTGGCTCTTTCACCTTTTGCTCCCCACCTTGCCTCCATGGACACCTGTATGCCACATGGCCCCACTGGTTGCATTAAAAACATTTAACCTTAGCTCCTGGACATGTATCTGGACTAGTGGCTTCCCCTGCTACTGGCAGATTCTGTTTTTGGCAGTCTGTGCTGCCCATCATGGGTTCCTTTAGACCCATGAGCAGTACTGGGGGTCCCCTTCCTGTGCAGGGCTGCCTTGTTTGCCAGGTATAGGTCTCCCTTCTTCCCCATCTCATCTGAAGTAGCACATTGTCTATCAGCTAACCAGATCCTCATGTCCTCAGGCAAAGTGCTAAGGGCTTGTTACCTCACCAAAAGGTCTGCCAGCCCTTCAAAAGTGGTGACCTGCCATCCACTCACCCACCTATGGAAATAAGTTCTCAATTCAGCAACATATTCACACACACTTTCATCTGCCTTGCGTCTATGCTCACAAAACTTTTTTCCTATACGTTTCAGGTGTTAGCTTAAACAGTTCTAAAAGACATTTCTTTACAGCAGTATAATCAAAACATGCAACGTCAGACATTTTAGCTAATGCAGTTACAGCTTTACCATGGAGTAAGAAGGTCAGGACCCATACCAAGAGCCTTTGGTCAACTCCATATTGTTTACATACCCTCTCAAACATATGAATGAAACTATCAAAATTATCCCCCCTCTTTAAACTGTGGAAGAAATTTACTGACCTTTTGTGCTTCTGGGGTCCAGTTACTCCCTTCCCAATTACCTCCATCTCCTTCTTATGCTGCCTCTGCCTCTCTTGTTCCTCAGCTTGCAGACGTAACAGTTTCTCATTCTCCTCAGCCTGTAGACTCCACAGTCTCTCAGCTGCTTCTAATTCCACACGCCTGGCCTCCAACTCAAGTCTCTTTAGCTCCAGCTGGATTTTTAAGTCCACTGCAGAAAGGTTGAGCTGTCCATTCTCTGAGGGAATTATATCTCCACTGCCAGTCTGATTGTCCTCCTGGTTGCATTTTGTGATGCAGCTGTAACCAAGGCTGCAATCAGTTTTGCCTTAGTCAGGTTTCCATGCACCAGTCCCCTAGCCTGGCACATCTCTGCCAGCTGGCTCCTTGTCAGCTTTCCATACTCCTCTGCTGACATGCTGCCTGCTCACCCTAACTAACTAAGCCAACAAAATAAATAAAACAATTGTGATCGGAACTCTGAGTATTCACTGTGTGGCTGTTTTAGAGTACAAAACACCTTCAAAGCTCACTGTACACAAGCTACAGGATTCACTATACCCACAACACTACAAGCCAATTAGTATTTTCCAACTAATTAATATGTGATGTGGATATCCCACCGCTGCCAAACAATTAATATGTGAGGTGGATATCCCAACCACTGCCACCAATTAATATGTGATGCCCGTGCCCTGGCTCAGCAGTCAAGGAGCCTCAATCCTCACCGCTAACACCAGAGAGGTCATCTCATATATGAGGAAATGATAACAAATACACAGTCAGTGCTAGTCAAGAGAGTTCAAAGATCACACAGAAATACTTAAAATAAACCAGTAGTACAGTTCTGACATCACAGAAAAACACTTAGTCTAATCTTTATAATTCCTGGCTACTTCTAGAAGAAAACACACTTCTAAGATAATAATAAATCCAAAAAATGAAAACCAGCGACAGGCAAACAGTTGGCTCTTGAAAATAATCCAGTCTTGGTCGTAAAACATAAAATAATACGTTTTATTGTGTACACAGGTTAGCGCTTTCACCAAAGCTTCTTCAGACCTTAAAACCTTCCTTACTAACAAACAATTGCTTATATACTTGTCGTGATTTGATTTAAATTAATCAATTCTCTTCCCAATAAACCAGTACTGCCTGAAATTTAAGGATACATTGACTAAAATATTTAGCTATATTAATACATTACTATGCATCCTAAAATCTTTAACCTATAAAATAGCGTTTCAAAGCGCTATGTTAAATACTATATAAAACTGTCATAACTATTAAAAAACACATCATTCATGAATATAAATCTCCAAAATACATAATACTTGGTCATTCAACAATGGTCATGGTTATGAATTTGTAAATACAAACATCATCTCGGCAGTAAACTTCTACTATGTCATTGCCATCTAAATAACGCTGGTGCCCTGATGAGTTTAAAAGGCTCCATAATAAGTTAGTTATATTCGCAGCACTCGTCATTTATTGTATGCACCTACCATCATAATAATTCCAATAAAATGTATAATTTCCTTGCATATGTAAAAAATATATATCACCCAAACCTATACAGTCATTAGACTCGTTAAATTAGTTGTCAACACGAGCCTCAATCAATGTACAGTGACTTTATACATTCACGTTTAGGTATAAAAACCTCCCCATATAAATGTATAGTATCAGCTATGTATGGAAATTATAAAAATTGTAAACATTATATTACCTCTGCTTATAGGCTATTAAAGTCATTTGAATAATTGTCAATATAAGCCATGATCTATATGCAATAATTTCATAAATACTCTTAAAGATTCTTTAAATAGGTACTTCCGTACTATTTAATTTTAACTTTAACATCTTATAAATCAATCCTATTATATATGCTTTCCATACATAGCGAATTAAAATCTCTGCACATAAACTATTTTATGCATCTACAAAATACTATTTTATAAGAAATCTGTTTGCCTGTCGTTAGTTTTCGTTTTTGGATTTATTATTATTTATTTTTTAAACAGCGAAGAGGCATTTACTCTAGTGGGTGTGTTAACATTAACAGTTACATTTGCATATACACTTCTAAGATAACTTACTTAAGAGAACATAAGGCAGTGCTGAGTTGGATATCAAGACAAAAATGCTTAATAATATCTGGTTCTCACTGTTTAAATTGAAACTCCAGTTCTGCTAAAGCATTACATCATCTTTTACACTTTCCTGGTGTTCCTAGGCTGACAGAAACTGCACTTACATTCTTTTACACTTAGAGCAATAAAGGACATTCCACATGTAAATTCTGGTCATTAACTTTAGCCTTAAAACAATAGGCAGGAAGCCTTCATATAGCCAGACTGGAGCTGACTTGTAAACATCAAAGGCAGTCATGAAATAATTTTAATTTCAAAGGACCAACAAGAAATGCTAGACTTAGCTTTCTTTACAGCAGATGGCAATGTTGCCACATTGTTTTAAGTTCAACATTCATATTTACAAATGATAGAATTATGTATAAACTTCTATCTGGCTAGGCTGGCAGCATTCACTCTTCTCTACTAGTATTCACACCTGATAACAAGCCAGCCAGATATCAGACTGCTAGACATGTTATGTATAGTAGGGGTTATTTCTGAGGACATAACCTGGGCATTCTGCAGTTGTGTGTACAGTACTGGGGTCTGTGTACTTATGGTGATTGTTGACAGTATGCGTATTGCACATACATACCTTGGGCTGTGCACAGACTGTGGGAGATGCCATTGTTCTTGGTCCTGTTATATCTGATATTACATGCTGCTCCAGTTTATGGTAACCTATTGGCTCACATCCCTGTATTGCCAGACACAGACGTGTCCCATACCACAGACAGGCATCAGACCACACTGTGTCATAACCCAGTGTATGTAGGGTTATTGTGTGAGTGGCACATATGAGGATGGTATTCATCAGACAGTCCATATAGTGTCATATTAAGCTTGCGTACCATATGTGGCTGTGGCTGTGTTCACATTGTTTGTGGGTATACACTTTCTCCCAGGTGTCTGTTACTCTGTGCTGTGACATGCGTGTAGAGCCTGCTATATTTGCAGGTACATGTGTATTCCCACATACAAAATGTAGTCCAGTGTTGTGGCAGTCTGTCTGTAGTTTGTACAGTGCTTTCTGACATGCCTAGCAGCTTAGTGTAATTACCCAGTGTGTTGTTATGTACAGTTAATTGCAAGACATACTGCTGCCAGGCCACCATAACTGTTGTGTATTTCTGACAAGGCAGTGGGATTTTGTACAGATGTATGTCACTAACTACTGGGTAGTATGTGGCTATGTGACCTCTGCACCACCAGGTATTATGTGTCAGGGCAGACTGGTGTGTGTGAATGCATAAACTGTGTGGGCATATGCAGTCCAGTATTCACATGATATACACATATACATGGCTATTAACATCCACATTGTGAGGTGTGGTCCACATGCCTCACATGAAGGGGATTTGTGTACACCTCTGGACTGACCACAGGGTGCCAGGCTGTCCACATATATCGGTCATATCTGTGATGTAGTCCACAGGATCATTACTGTGCTAGCAGTGGTACTGTACTATGATGTCCTTAGGATGTCTGTCAGTAGCCAATGGCATAAATGTCAAAAGCAGATGTGACCTCCCACACACAACATGTCTGTTAAGACAAGCCCTGTTACAGTCTACATATATACCTGCAATACATACATGATATCCCCTTGCACTAAGAGGTTGGGACTATTGTTGCTGAGGTAGGACTCCACTCCATGTTCTGGACATATGGTAAACATATATGCATTTATATATATATATATATATATATATATATATATATATATATATATATATATATATATACATATACATATCTACATACATATATGGATATATATATATATATATATATATATATATATATATATATATATATATATATATATAAACTCAAATATATACATATACACAGCAATGTATGCGTACACATATACAGATATATAGATATATATATGCGCATATAGTTATGGATATCTACATATATATCAACATAAATAGGTATAGCTCTACACATAGGATGTGCATATATATATATATATATATATATATATATATATATATATATATATATATATATATATATATATATACATATATATATATATATATATATATTATATATATATATATATATATATACACACATACACATTTGGGTATGTATCACTTTACCTAAAACTCATTTCACCTAAACTCATTTCACCAAGACCATATCACCTAAAGTTCATTTCACCTAAAACTCATTTCACTGACAAATATTACAATAAGGCAAATCAAAGGTATATGTCCTTTTCCCCACTGTAGTGCAATCCTGGTGTTAGTATATATAGTAAGGGGGTGTGGGGGGCGTAGCCCCCCACCTAGTTGACTTTTACCAAATAATGTAAAACAAAACCAGACAACATAAAACCAAAATAACTGGGGGCTAAGCCCCCCAATCCCCCCCAATGTGGGGGCTGCACCCCCCACACCCCCCTAACTATATATACTAACACCAGGATTGCACTACAGTGGGGAAAAGGACATATACCTTTGATTTGCCTTATTGTACTACTTGTCAGTGAAATGAGTTTTAGGTGAAATGAGTTTTAGGTGAACTGAACGTTAGGTGATTTGGTTTAGGTGAATTGAGTTTAGGTGAAATGAGTTTTAGGTGAAGTGATACGTACCCATATATATATATATATATATATATATATATATATATATATATATATATATATATACAGACAGATCTTCAAATGGCCATATATCTGATGTACTTTACAGATGTGTAGACATACATATGTATGAATATATATGTGTATGTACATGTAGACATATATCAACATATGTATAGGTATATATCCATATTCCTGCCATGTGTAAACATCACGGTTGTGTATACCTTCCCAGATGTATCTCACCATATGTATCTGATATGTGTATATTTAGATATAACAACATATTTGATGCAACAGTAATATCAATAACAAGTACTACACAATTGTGGAAGTCAAAGCAATTGTTCAATACTATTCAGTATGTGTACTAACAGATGTATTGGAAAAACAACAACTGTCTTCGCAGCCAGCTGTCATGGCTTAGTGGTTAACTGCTGTGACTATAGTGTACAGGGTGCTGGGTTCAAGACCTGCGAGGGCTGTGTATTTTGTTGCTGGGCAGAACAAGGGCTGTTGAATACAGAGTGGTTAAGGTAGTTTTGAGCAGCTTTAAGTGAGTTTGCATGGGTTTGTATGAAGCAAAGCACTGCTAACGTATGGTTAAATATACAGGTGCTTACACCGTGTAGGCTTCGCTTACCAGTGCACAAATGTGCTTAGCTGTTATATTGCAGTAATGCTGATACCTGATAAGCATGGCTCAGCCCTGGTAACCAGTGCTCACATCCCAGTCTGATAACATAGGGTAATGACATCTGTAATACGTGTATGTAATGCCATGTACAATACATGTGTCTATGTGCTGTCATTACTGTAGCAAGGGGTGTAAGTGTCCTGTCTGGGACGCTCAAGTATACAAGACCTGTACAGCACTGTTATCCATGTGAATGTGTTACATACAAGGGTAGTAACCCAGGTTATGTGCTGTCACACTGGCATGTAGTGTATAATGGTGGTACTACTGTTGACAGTGCTGTTCCAGGCAAAAGTAGAGTGCTAAATGTAGTACTGACAACAAGCACACCTGCAGGCATAGCTGGACTCTGAGGCCTCACTGTTGTGTACCTGGTGTGTGAGCTATGTCACAGTATACATCCCCTTCTGGATAATGATCTGACGTGTGGAAAGTAACTGTAGACTACCGTCTGTACAGCACATGTCAGTGAGGGCTTACAACATGTAGTAATGGCATACATATTGTTGTCAGACATCTATCCATCGACACATTCATCCTAATGGATAGCTAATTGCCAAGCTAATGTCTGTCAGTCCCTGTACAGATGTGCAGATGGCAGGTATCCAGCTTGGATACATACAGGCACCCTATCCTTGACTGACACTGACATGTTTGCCCAGCTGTGTTATAATGGGCACATATATGAAGCAACACCCTGTATGCACCACATGCCATGGGTACCTCCACTACACTATAACAGTCAACAAAACATGCTTGGGTACAGGTCTCCATCACAAGCACTAAGCATGTGTTGTAATACATGTTGCATACATGTTAACTGGAGCACCTCAGTAGCCATTTGCAGGAGGCACCCAGAGGATTATCTGATGCATGTCGCTCTCACCCTGCAGGTCACCAGAGTGGTATCTGTCGATAGATTGCCTGCTGGCATATGGCAGGGGGCATAATACCGCTGTACCCACATCCCCTACACTACCCATCTCTCCATGGACAATAGCCAGGTACACACCTATGACCACCTGCAGTGATGCACCCCAGTACTGACACATGTGTATGTGTGCATTACTGAGAATAGCAGTGTCTGCATGTAAGTACATGTGTAATTGGGAATATCATGAGGGCCTTCACAACCACCGCAACACCCATTGCCATAGTAAGATGTGGCTGCTGCTGTATCTTATATTACATGTACTCTGTTACACTCCTCTCCCTAACGGCTACATGAGCCTTGCAGTACCAGCACAACAGTGTTGTACAAATAAGTGAATAGGCATGGGATACCCATTGAGTTCTGGCAAGTGTGTGTATGTGTGCATATCTGTATATCTGTAGGGTACAGCATTCTGAGACCACATACTCCTATTACAATATGCATTGCCACACAGTAGTATGGATAGTGTTGCTGCCCATAGATGAGGCATGAAAATGCAACACCCTACTATGCCTGTGGCATGTGCATTAGATGCATATACCTGTAGTACCACTGTTGGGATGCACAATGGGTTGTATTGCAGTAGTGGGCAATGTGTGATGGTGGGTATGTCAGAGTGTCATCATGGGTTCCAGTGAGTACAATATCCACTGTGGGATGTTGGTACTGTGTACACTGTCATTACACCATGGTATACCCGGTATATGTACTATGTACCACTGTATGGTGACCACTGTCACCATCAACCATGCAGGTAACTGATACCACAAGCCTTCCCAGTTATGCATGTGCTGTGTGCAGCCTACCTATAACACATTTGTACACACTGACAAGTTAGCAAGCACTGATAGGCCCCAGGTCTCTCAGATGTGTGTCTGCCTGTTATGTGTCTGTTAATGTGTATATGATGTTATGTCACACTATGTATTGTCCATATACAACCATTACATCCCCCATTACCATACTGTACATGTCTGAGGATGTTCTGCATGTAACATGTAACCTGGAACACACCTCACCCTAAACGCTGTGTGGTGTATGCAATGAAAGCCACACACTTCAGTGGTACTACATACCTAGGTAGAGGTCTAGTCCCAGTGTTGCCAAGTAAGAGTGTGCATGTATGTGGATGGGTCTACATCAAGTTGCTAATTATACATGTCCCAGTGGGTTGCCTGTCCATGTGACACAGGCAATAACTTTTATACAAACCTGTGACATGTGTTCAACTATACCATGTTCTACTATGCCTGTGGCATGTGCATTAGATGCATATACCTGTAGTACCACTGTTGGGATGCACAATGGGTTGTATTGCAGTAGTGGGCAATGTGTGATGGTGGGTATGTCAGAGTGTCATCATGGGTTCCAGTGAGTACAATATCCACTGTGGGATGTTGGTACTGTGTACACTGTCATTACACCATGGTATACCCGGTATATGTACTATGTACCACTGTATGGTGACCACTGTCACCATCAACCATGCAGGTAACTGATACCACAAGCCTTCCCAGTTATGCATGTGCTGTGTGCAGCCTACCTATAACACATTTGTACACACTGACAAGTTAGTAAGCACTGATAGGCCCCAGGTCTCTCAGATGTGTGTCTGCCTGTTATGTGTCTGTTAATGTGTATATGATGTTATGTCACACTATGTATTGTCCATATACAACCATTACACCCCCCATTACCATACTGTACATGTCTGAGGATGTTCTGCATGTAACATGTAACCTGGAACACACCTCACCCTAAACGCTGTGTGGTGTATGCAATGAAAGCCACACACTTCAGTGGCACTACATACCTAGGTAGAGGTCTAGTCCCAGTGTTGCCAAGTAAGAGTGTGCATGTATGTGGATGGGTCTACATCAAGTTGCTAATTATACATGTCCCAGTGGGTTGCCTGTCCATGTGACACAGGCAATAACTTTTATACAAACCTGTGACATGTGTTCAACTATACCAAGGATATATCACAGCCATGGTGTCACCACAGTGCCATACTCCTTGTGGAATATGACTGCAGACCATCCTTCTACTGACACATGTACACCTACAACACAAATGGATAACATTATGGAGACCACAATCACTCAGTGTTACTAACAGCTATAATGCATCATGGCATACTGGTACACTACCTGACATGTATGCATTAAACATTACTCTTGACAACATGTTACACTGCAGTACATTAGAACACTGTAGTACAGTCACCATGTGCATCAGAACCATATTAGCCTGTCCCTGCATCAATGCTATGGATGACAGGGATGTGGCACAGGTATCATCATATCCACAGGGTGTGCCATACATTTGACACCATGTGTGTGGGCGATGGGTGTAATTAGTTGAAATGGGCATGGTGATGTGGTGTATGTAGGTATAGGGTTGCCCTAGGTGTGTTCATATAGTGTGTGGGTATGCATGCACACAGTTCTGTCATGTGGCTGCCCTATACAGGTGTTTCTTGGACAGCTGCAGACCATACCTGGCAGGGAGTGCAGTTCACTGTCTCCAGCCACAGACACGTGGACTGTGCCTGCCAGGGGTTCCATGGGCATATCCAGGTACAGGCCTCAATGTGCTATTCTCCCCTGATGATGACAGACATCTGCTGGAACCAGGTCCCTCCTGGGACTTGCCAGGGCCACATGGCACATGGCCTGCTGTGATGTGGACAGCACCCCCTGCAATGCTGGGGCTGGTACTGCCACTACAGGAGTGCCTTGGTGTCCTAGCACCACCACATCAACTGCCAGCTGTTGGTGTTGCTAGCCTACATCCACGCGGCCATTGCCACACTCCCACCACATGTTCAAGCACAGACAAACCACAGTTGATGAGGGCCACCATCTCACCCAACTGTCTATCCATGACCTGGGTATAATCATGGAGGGCACCAGACAGTTCATGGAAGTTGTTGCTTGCAGATGAAAGAGCAGCCCTCTGCAGCCTCAGGCCCTGTCTGATGCACAGTTCCATACGTGCCTGCTCCCCCATGACAGTCGGAAACATGCGCCTGGTGGTACCGGTTGTGGTGTTTCTGCCAGGGGCATGATGACCAGAGGCCCTACTATGAGCACCCCGGTACATCTGCCTATGTGGTGCTCTGCTGGACATCTGGCTATGCCTGCTGTGACTAGACACAGTAGGCATAGATACTACACTCTCCTGTGCACTGCCACCAAATGCTAACTGTCCCTATGCTATGGCCACTGGTGATGGGGTATGTATAGGCACTGTAACTGTGTGTGGGGTTGGGGTGGCTATGAGGGGGATGGCAAATGATGGCACAGTTTTGGCCCCTGACAACCCTGCCTGTGCCTCAACAGTACTATCATCATCTTCGGTGTCTGTATGGACACCAACATCAGATTGCATGCAGGAGGGACCCTAACCCACCTCTGGGGGAAAACAAGAAATGCACTTTAAGACCTGTGCAGCATTGTATAACAATATACATACACACACACACACACACACACAGACACACACAGACACACACACACACACACACACACACACACACACACACACACACACACAGACACACACACACACACACACACACACACACACACACACACACACACACACACACACACACACACACACATTCCACCTTAATACCTACCTAAGCCTGATTTTACAGACAGTCCCACATTTATTCACATAAGTTCCCCATCCTGCATCACCCTTGGTAACATACACTCATTAATACCACTCATTAACATATCATTCCTGTAAATGCCTAGACGAGTGATCACAACACAAGACATGTTACTCCATTACCTCCTTGACTTGAGTGGATTGGGTTTTACATGACCTCACTGCTGTCATCCAGTGTTAACCCTGTGTATGTCTGGACATCATGAGCATGGCCCCTATATGTTAGGGGCTACTACATTCACTCCATAATGTCATGCAATGGAAGTGTCATATGTAAGTGTTGCTCAGTACATGCCAGATCTGCTGCTCAAGCAACTTATCATGTGGACAACAGTAATATATGGATACACTCCCTGGTGTTGTCTAGTAATTCCCCAATGCATCTGTAGTGCTAAGAAGCACAGGAAACCTGTAGAGAATGCCACCAATCACTCAAGGATTGCTAGTCGCAAATGTATATTACATTAAAAGTCCAAAAATCTTGGTAATTAGGTAGTTGTCATCAGTGCCATTACCAAACAGAAAAAAAGCCAGTAGAAAAAGTCGAAAATGCTTTAATTTGATAGACCACAATAAAAACGCGCACCTTCGCCTGGTGTGTCCCAGGCTTTATCAAGTTACAAATATAATGTGGCCATCCCCTTTATTTATATACTGGGATAGGCCAGTCAATTAATTAATTAACCATTTCAAGCCTTGTTTAACAAGAAAAACATTTTGTAATATCTTAAGGTGTTAAAATATATGTACCATATTTAAAATGTAATATATAAAATGCACAAGAATAAATGATCTGTACAAATTGTATGCTGGTTAATAAATAATAAAAACATATGTATCTAAATTATGTATCATAGTACTTGAGTATAACATTTATATTTACTGTGTACCAGTTAAAAAACTCTAAAACACACAGTGTTAGATTAGTTAACTAGTCAATAAGACATTATTTTGTCAAAAAATTATATAAAAATCATGTAAAAATCATATAATAGACCATGACTCAACCAATATATTCCACATTGTCTACCAAAAAAACATATCCTTCCTGTTCAATATAGTCACATGATAATAGTAAGTAAGTACTCGTTGCAACAGTAAATCAGTGTACAAACTAGTTAAGCCCTAGGTGCTAATTTGTTTATACCCAAAAGAATGATGTCAACTCTGTCAAAAAATGAAAATAATAAAACTCCATATTTATAGTCCTATAATTGATTATTTCTAATTTTAAGTACACTTTTTAGACTGACCGCATCATTAAGGCCTGGGAATCTGGTAGCATCCAACTGTAATTGCCACATCAATTCACGATGCTCCAGGAAATTCTCCCAGTCTCCCCCTCTGGGGTCAGAGCTGACCCTCTCCAGAATAAAGAATTTTATCACCATGTTGCTACACTTTAAAGCATGCCTAAAAAAGGCATTACTTTCCTTTTTCTTTTCTATCTCGTATGTATGTTCATAGATTCTTTTTCTAATAGTTCTAGTTGTCTTTCCTACATAAAATGCGGAACATGTAATACACGTCCCCAGGTAAACCACTCCAAAAGAGTTGCAGTTAAAATGTTCCCGTGCCCTCAATGTACGGCCTCTAGATGGAATGTGTATTTGACCTTCATTTAGTAAGTAAGGGCATTGTTTACATAGCCCACACTTGTAGGAACCGTTCCTTCTACATGTGTTGTTACTATTGTTAATCATATGGTTATGACCAGCCTGCTCAAATATGTCTTTTAAATTCTTGTCACGTTTTCTAATAAATTGAATTTTCTCAGGAAGCCAAGGTTTGATGTCATTTTGGGACATAAGTATTGGCCAGAACATGTTCATTGTATGCTCAATACATTCTGCATCTCCAGAATAAGTGTAAACAAACCCTCTAGAAATCTCCTCGTGCTCCTGTCTGTTATTGTTAGGTAACGGTAGCCCACGACCTAATAAAGGCGGATAATGTGAATCTCTCTTTATTTTGATCTCATCTACACATGAATTAATCAACCATACCGGGTACCCCCTTTCCTCAAAGAGGGAAGATAGATTCTGGATTTCATTCTCAAATAAATTCAGACTACTACATATTCTTGAGGTTCGAATCATCTGCCCTCTAACTATTCCCCTCTTGGTATAATGTGGATGGAAACTATCGAAATGCAAAAATGCATTCGAAAAAGTTTCTTTTCTGAAGATCTGAGATGTAAACGTATGATGATTCAAATCTTTCATCAAAGTGACATCAAGATAATTCAGGGAATGCTCACTGAGCTTGTAAGTGAAAGCTAAAAAGTTGGTAGAAGAGTTTAAATGGTTGAAGAACTCCAGGAAACTATCCTTAGAACCTTGCCATAATAGGCACACATCATCCAGGTAACGCTTGTAGAAAATGATGTTTTCCTTCCAAGCCGAAGCATGAATGAATTCAGACTCCCATCTATGCAGTAAGATGTTGGCGTAGGAGGAGGCACATGGAGCACCCATTGCCACCCCCTTACACTGCCTAAAGAATTCACCGTTGAAAAAGATGTAATTGTTATTCAAAATAATTTCCATGAATTCCACTATTAAGTTGACCATGTTATTGTTAAATCCTGATTCAGTGGCCAAAGTTTCCGTGAACCACTCCATACCAATGTTATGGGGTATGCTAGGGAACAGTTCGATGACATCGATGGTTATCATCAACAAATCAGGATGGTATCTGTCCAAAGGTATGCTAGCCAGGAATTCCCAAGAATCTTTACAGATGTATGGTAATAGGGAAACAAAACTTTTCAGCCAAAATTCAACGAATTTACTCAAAGGTTCGGTGATACCACCTGCACCTGAAACCACAGGGCGGAATTTTAAGGGTGCTAACCCTTTGTGAACCTTCGGTATTCCGAAAATAATCGGAATTCTGGGGTTAGAAACCTGAAGGT
This sequence comes from Protopterus annectens, assembly GCF_019279795.1. Taxonomy (NCBI): domain Eukaryota; kingdom Metazoa; phylum Chordata; order Ceratodontiformes; family Protopteridae; genus Protopterus; species Protopterus annectens. The sequence goes on along the minus strand of NC_056740.1, from coordinate 520,054,814 downwards.
AATTAAAGGTAGTTACTAGTTTCTTGGTAGTTCCGTTTACTTCATCTGTAGTGCTGCATACATGGGTAGTCGTTCACCTCTCTGCTGACTGCAATATTAAAGGTATACCTGGTGTCTACTTTCCCTCCCAATGCATGTTCCATACTATCAGCTGTCCTGTGATTACATGTCCGACAAGTATTCCTGGTGTCTCATGTGTCAGTCCATCTCCATGTACTGCACAATCCCAAAGGGCAGAATTGCTGTATGAACAACCCCACAATCACACGTGCATACATGGACACCTGCACAAACACACACACATGCACACACACACACACACATCTTACATGCATCAATCCCCCTCCACTCCACCAGATTGCACTTACAGACCAAATATCCCCAATCCTCTCACACACACACACACACACACACACACACACACACACACACACACACACACACACACACACACACACACAGGTGAGGTTGCACAAAGATAGTACACACAGTCCTTCCATTACCCATCTGTCAACATACATAACATATGGTACTCAACAGCATGCAGTGCACCTATAGTCAATCCATGCTAGCAACAGTATACATGTGTGTGATGCATGGGCTGTGTTAGTAGGTGATGCCCCTTCCCCTGGAAAACACTGCACCTATGTACACAGTATTGCTGTGCACCTGTTCAGCACCCTGCCATGTACTGTGCACCAAACCTCACAGGTGTACAAACCATTGCTGAATATGTATTACTGTGTCAGTTATGTCTGCTCTAATGCTCACAGCCCCTTTGTGTTTGAGCGACACATACCTGGGATGATATGTGGACAGATGTCATTTGTGAATGCCTGATGTCTGGTTTGCAGATCTCAACCTCAGCAGTGCATGTATGACCAATCCGATACTATTACACTGACAACCATCAGACCTTACCATGGCTATGGGGAGTGTACACACCCTTATTGATATGACACACTCTTCCTTGATCTGCCATAGGGCCACATCACCGCATATATTAACAGTACATGAGCCTGATATGTGACATATGTCCTGTACATTCACATGCAGTGTCTAAGAAATGTGATAGGTGTGCAGATGCTGATGGCAATGCATACAATCCATGGGTGCATATGTGTGCTCAGCCTTATCATGACAGTTTGTTGCACCTATTATTATGTGTACTACAGCAGTCACTATTCCTGGCGGGGTATACTAGCATGGGCCATCTGCATTTGCCAGTATGCCGTACACATGTCTTCCAACTCTGCATGATTGCAAAGTCTACTCATGTGCACATCCCTTGGAGTTCACACACTGCCGTCACTATTGCTCTGGAGTTAGGCTTACGTCTGCCACAGTTTGTAAACCTGATTGTTTGCAGATACAGCCATTCTTAGCATCCTTAGGATCCCTGCTGCAACACCCTCCCCACCTTCAGCCTTTTTGCAGATGCTTGGCAAGTATGGCCTACATGTGTGTCATTTTGCAGTGTCCCATACACTGGACACCACCCATAACAGCCTAGTCCCAGCTAATAATGTGGACCACAGTATTATGTTATGTCATAGTGTAGATCTGTAACAGTTGCCATTGTAATACTGGTATATACACTGTTGTTGCACTGTATAAGGGTGATGTTTCACACATGTCCCTACTGTAGGCCATGTGTCCCACCATTATGTTCATCCCTGTTGACACATTTCGCAATGACAGGATGTTACTTATCTTGCAGGTGTCTGACATACCATTCAGATACCCCATCATGGTCACCACTGTGAGGCAGTGCATTTAACAGCAACAATACATGAACATGTATGGCATGCATTATGGGTAGGTGTGTTAGATGTGTGCATGGAATATACCATAGCCATTGCATGCCAGGTGTATTGGCAAGCATGAACATAAAGCATACTCTCCAGCTACAGGCTGCTGCCTTGGTGGTATACCAGAGGGACCTACATAAGAGTGTAAGAGATGTGATGTCAGTGGCCACAACTGTGGCATTGCTACAGGGTGGATGCAGCATTACAGTACATCAGCAGTACAAGTCCACAATACTACCGCTTATGCACATCTGATTATTACTACTATGCAGCAAAAGACTATGTATATGACATCTCACATATGCATGATCTACCTGTACAGATGTGGATGCATATGCAACAGCGGTCTACTGATGTACCCTGTGGCCTTACCTGCATGCTTCTCAGCCGGTGTGTGGGTAGCACCCACCTTCACAATGGTCTCTGCCAGTTGTTGGGTGTGCAGGTGGGCAGATGTCACAAGGCTGGCGAGGAGCTCCTCAACACGTGTCAGTAGGGGATGGATGGCATGGACCCCCCCCCCATTGCAAGGTGATCCCCCTGAACTGCAGCAGCACACCGATGGTCATTCTGAAGCAGGTCAGTACGATGATGCTGGACCTGCTCATAACTGCGGTTATGCAGGCCAACATCATTGACCCTGTGGACTAGATTGTTCCACAGGGCAGTCCACTCCTGCTGCTCATGGGCAGCACTGCCGAACAGAACCAGATAGGATTACCTCATTTTCTGCTGCTAAATACCCTGGTAAATGGCTGTGGGACATCATCCCTGAAAGACATAAAGATGGAAACAGGTCTGAGCAACTCATACAGCAAGGTTACCATAGTTCTTAATACACATCTCTGTCACCCCCCCCCTCCATATCAGTGACAACAAACTGTTCACACAACTCAATAGGTATGGCTACAACTTACCTACCATTGGGACATATATCGTATTGTACCTCACTTTGTCCTATGTGTTTGTAGCCATGTTCCCTGTGTGGACACTATAATTTCTGGCTTGTTATGGACTATTTCACCTGCATGCCATTGTCAAGGTCACTATGGTTCCATATATGTATGTGGTATGCTTGCTATGTGATTACTGCATATCTGATGTTATTGGGGATATCTATGCATGCTGTTGGACATGTTCTGGGATTGTGTGGACTATTATTACCCACATATATTCTATAACAGTGACACAATAGCATGTTTAGGGAATAGTTGACAGCAGAACCACCTTTCCCACCTCATCTGGCCATGTTATCAGGCCACATCACATGTGGGACCCACCCTGGGGCCTCCACATCTACTGTTCCAGCACTACCTTCAGGTGGAACCACCTCAGGGGATGTTGCCCCCCCCACCGGGGACACACAGAGACATGATTCTGTCACCCGAGGTCAAGTCCAGACTCTGTTCCATAGGGGGCTTCACAGAAACTTGTGGGATGTGCTACAGCCCCTTGAGGCACTCAGTACAAAATCACAGGGTCCATATGCTCCTCCTGCTCAGCCTCCAGGCCAGGCACTATTACGGCTGTGGAACTGCTGTTGTAACTAACAATGGGTGTGGGCCTTTTTCCCATTGTTTCCATATGGGGGCTCATGGGGCCTCCACATCTCAGACCACGTACACTATCCATATATATATATATATATATATGCATATATGTGTGTGTGTGTATATATATCTTAGGAATGTTTATTGCTTCCACATTATACATTCAGTATGGTAGCCAGACTGTACTGCATGATATGTTATTGATACTAGCCTGACATCATACAGGAGGGGTGGATTACTGTTAACGTCTTGTGCCCATGTTGTGTCAGGTCCTGGTTATAGGACTTGCAACAGTTGGTATTGTATTGCAGAGCAGACCTGTTTGGCTGTGGGGGGGGGTAATATCAATACGTATAGGACGAATGTAGCTTGGGCCCCCTCACCCCATTAACTGTGCCTGTGGTCATAAATGTATTTGTTATGTTCTGTTTTATATCTGTAGCTATATATCTGTATATACATATATATATATATACACACACACACACACACACACACACACATATATAGACATATCTATAGCTGTATGCATATGTATGTATATATATATATATATATATATATATATATATATATATATATATATATATATATATATATATATATATATATATATATATATATATATATATATATATATATATATATATATATATATATGTGTATGTATATATATATATATATATATATATATATATATATATCTATATATATATATATCTATATATATATATATATATATATATATATATATATATATATATATTTATATGTCTATATATATATAGAAAATATATATATATATATAGAAATATATATATATATATATATATATATTTATATGTCTATATATATATAGAAATATATATATATATATATATATATATATATATATATATATATATATATATACATACACGTGCTATTGTAACTTGATAGTAACTTTTTTGCTGACTGTGATGGGACTTTGTTACATTTTATTATCTGAGGAGCTTTTCTCCCTGGGTCTCTGCCCAAAATGAGCCAAAAGCTCAGTCACACTAACACAGTTAACACATGTAAAGTAAATAAACACATGAATAAATATATACATCTACATGTTTAAATACGTTTCCTGTACTGTTGAATGCCTGTGCTGGAGGATATGTCTGTGAAAACATCAGGGTTATGTATATCTGACATGGCTTAGTGGTAAATCACTTTGGCTATGGTGTACAGGATCCTGGGTTTTAGCCTTGCAGAGGCTGTTTATTTTGTTGCTGGGCAGAACAAGGGCCATTGGATACAGAGTGATTAAGGCACTTTTAAGCAGTTGTAAGCGGGTTTGCATGGGTTTGCGCAGAGGTAAGCACTGCTAACTTCCAGTTACAGTTTCCTATATTGATTTAGCTTCTCAGTTGCTTAACCTATGTTGGCATTGCTTACCCCATGCAAACAGGCTTAAACTCACTTACTGCTGCTTAAAAGTGCTTACTCCCGCTTACCCCCATGCTAATTTCTTTAAAAAAATGAAAAAGGGTTGATAGGAAAGTGGTGAAAAAGGGGCACAAAGAGGGAAAGACAGTAGGAAAATAGCTAGGGATGTGCAGGAAGGTGTAGGGAAGGTCTGTAGTTGCCCATTTCTTCTACAGCAACAGCTGTGGGTGTACACTGAATTTGGAGATAGATTTGGACACTCATACCACTGAGAGAGGGGTGAATACAACAATGATATGTTGTTAAGCCAATTAGACCAGATTACTTGTGTCCAGTGGACGTGTGCAAAATGGACAGCTATGTATGGGGCGAGATTTTTTTTTTGGGAACAGATTGGCCTTTTTTTCAGGTGAGAGTGGGATGTTGGGGAGGGATAGTAGGTATATTTGGGGAGGTAGGTTGGGTAGGTTAACAGACAAGACAAACAAGACACATTTAGGGGCAGTATATGACACATGTGGGGGTAAACACCTTGATGGGGAGGGCTGTTGGGAAATCGGAAGCCCATGAGCCCCCTAGTGGAAACAGTGGGACTGATATCCCCACACATGGGCAGTAACCACTGCACCTTCACAGCCCCGAAGGTGGCTGTGCTGGGGGCTGAGTAGGAGGGCCAGGCTGACCCTCTAGCTGTGACACATGACCCTCAAGCTGGCGTAGCAAATCTCTGACCTCTCTGCGGAGCTCGCTGTGCAGCACGACCCTGACCTGGCAACTGGTGACAGGTTCATCTCCACCCCTGCTCTCGGGGGAGGGGCCCATCCCCTGAGGTAGTTCCACCCAAAGGTGGTGCAGGACCAACAGAGGAGGAGGTCTCAGGTTGGACCATAGATGTGCTAGTGCCCAGTGCCATGGCCAGTTGAGGTGGGACAGGTGGGTCGACCATGACTGGCCTTCTCAAATGTGCTATGGTGTTTAGATTTTACCAACATATGTGGGTTAGTAATAGTCGACACATTCTAGGATTAGGTATAACAGCATGCATAGATATTCCATTAACCCGAACACCAGATATGAAACAGTTGCACAGCAAACAGAACACATGCATATATGGGACCATAGTGGTCATTACAATAGCATGCAGGTACACTGATGGCAGCATGCCACCAATGTGGGAGTATTTCAACATAGCACATGCATAGAAACAAATGTAAATAATTATCAAACAATAGGACATATCAGTGGCGGATCCAGGAATTTGCAGAAGGGGGGGCGCAGTCTGGATAGTTGACTACCGGGGTGGAAGCAAGAAAGTGGGACACAAAGCTCTGACATCACGTCTGGAAAGACATCACTTTACATTCAGTTACACATGATTTTACTGTGGATGTGGTAGCAGAAAAAAGTAATTCCTACACAGCACATCTATTTTCAATGCATGCCTGGAAAAAATGTGTTGACCATACCAACTCACATTCTCCTTCCATGGCATAGTGGACATATGGACTCTTATAAACTTGTAAAGAATCCCACTGAAGCTGGAAATAAACACAGTGAAGTCTACTTTGTTGTTAAACATAAAATATGTACCAGACATATTAGGATAAATTAGTAAAAGCTTCATTTATTGATGTACCAAATAAACTAAACTCATAAAACTTTCCTTAGCTGACCATTATGTTTTTGTATTCTTTACTGTTCTTTCTCGGGGTTTAAGCACAACTAATTTTCTTTAACAAAAGTCCTACGGTACCTTCTCTTCTTTCAACAAATTCTTGAGTGAGTAAAGGAGGGGGAGGCAATGCTGGTCTCCAGGAGTTCAAAAATGCTGGTTGTCTTCTTTCTCAAGTCAAAGTTCAATGAAACAAATTGTTTTTAGGTCAATGTTTTCCAAGTTCATGGCCATCTGAATTTCAGTAATTTTGTCTTCCAACTCGTGGTCTTTGACAGTGAACTTCTGTCCTGTTGAACTTTCACTGAGCTTGGATTGCAGTCACTGCAGCTTCAGCACTGGGGAAATAGTTCTAATTTGGAGAATGCAGTACTTTCTACAACTGTGTTTTATAATTGGAATAGTCTGTGTAGCAATTACCATTTTTGGGAGTTGAATATAAGCTGACAATTTCCAATACAATTGCTGCTACCTTGTTTTCCACAGCTGCTGGCAACTTAAATGCAGCAGTGTTACATTTTTTTACAGTGAGCTGATCGAAGGAAGGACACTCAGCAAACTCGGAGCTACAATATATAACATTAAGTATCCTGTTTTTTGTTTATTTTGTTCTTTATTTCTTTGTTGTTTATAGCACTTTGTGTACTGTGTATTTTTTCCTAGCTAGTTTCACTGTGTGTGAGGTATTAACTGGAAATTGTCCACTCTTATTAAGCATCTGTTGGGTTGTTTGTTTATGATAACTTGTTGCAGTTAAACTCTTTTTTCTAGTGGCTCCTTTAGCTGTTTAAAACTTTCATTTAAAGGCTCACTGCTGCTTTTCAGCTGTGAGTAACATTTCTGCAGTTTTTTCTAAGTAGTAGGGATATTTGTAGCATTTCCATATTCAGGCTTGTATTTGGGCCTAGTGTTTGTGGAGGCTGTGTGTCTGAGCACATAATTCAGGGACATCTTGTTTTAGCCAAAGCCATCAGGCATTTCAGTGAGAGAGAATTGTTTGAGGTCATTGGCTGACTGAGGTCTCCTGGACTACAGCTTAGACTAAGCACCTCATTGGTTCTTTTGAGATTTCTTTCTTAAAAGCTGTCTCAGGTTTCAACTTTCTGTTACCTAAGAAGCTCAGTTGTGAGTGTTCAGCCATTTTACAGTGAGCTGATCGAAGGAAGGACACTCAGCAAACTCGGAGCTACAATATATAACATTAAGTATCCTGTTTTTTGTTCATTTTGTTCTTTATTTCTTTGTTGTTTATAGCACTTTGTGTACTGTGTATTTTTTCTAGCTAGTTTCACTGTGTGTGAGGTATTAACTGGAAATTGTCCACTCTTATTAAGCATCTGTTGGGTTGTTTGTTTATGATAACTTGTTACAGTTAAACACTTTTTTTCTAGTGGCTCCTTTAGCTGTTTAAAACTTTCATTTAAAGGCTCACTGCTGCTTTTCAGCTGTGAGTAATATTTCTGCTGTTTGTTTCCCACCCTCCCTCCCTGTTGGTATAGTGTTTTTATAGTTGGTGGCTTTGCAGTTGCCTGCCCCTAGTGTAAATTTGATCTGGGACCCTCCTCCCAGTCTAGTGTCATTACCTCATTCTACCCAATACAGGGAGAGCATTTGAGAAGGCCAATCAGCTTAGTTTCTGCTACTCCTTTCTCTCTTTCCTTTCTCTCTTTCCAAAAAAAAAAAAAAAAAAAAAAAAAATTATCTGCTTTTACTGTATTTGTGTTTTTTCCTACTTTATTTTGCTTTTGCGTCATCTTAAAAGTACTCAGTTGTATTTATTACTGCTTGGTGTAACTCATTGTAAGCCTTTTAGTTTAAGCACCTGGGCTTCAGACCAGTTTTACATTAGGAAGGTTTGTGGTCTGCATTGTAGTGGCAGAACTGGTAGCTTACATCCTTCTAAGTTGGGAACTGCTGATTGAGGGCTCAGTGTCTGTTATTCTAAAAGTGTATTAATTCTGGTTTAAGCACTTGGGCTTGAGGCCAGTTATTTTACATTAAGAGGGTTCGTGTTCTGCACTCTTGTGGGAGGAGAGGCTGGACTCTGTCCTTCTGAGCTGGGAATTTCTGGTTAAAGCTTATAGTGCCTGCATATTTGAACTGCTTCTTACTGAAATTGGTGCACCTCGTTTGCTGTAGCATAGACTAGATCCAGGCCTGCTGAATCTAGCTTTGTTTGTATAACTTGAGCACTAATCCAGGCATTCTTTAAAGTATTCAGTTGTATTTATTACTGCTGGTAGTAACTTGATTAAAATGTAGCTATCATTTCTAAGTCTTTTGGATTAAGCACTTGGGCTTCAGACCAGTTGTTTTACATTAGGAAGGTTTGTGGCCTGCACTGTGGTGGCAGGACAGGTAGCTTACATCCTTCTAAGTTGGGAACTGCTGATTGAGAGCTCAGTGTCTGTTATTCTAAAAGTGTATTAGTTCTGGTTTAAGCACTTGGGCTTCAGGCCAGTTATTTTACGTTAAGAAGGATTGCGGCCTGCACTCTTGTGGGAGGAGAGGCTGGACTCTGCCCTTCTGAGCAGGGAATTTCTGGTTAGAGGCTTATAGTGCCTGCATATTCTAACTGTTTCTTACTGAAATTGGTACACCTTGTTTGCTGTAGCATAGAATAGATCAAGGCCTGCTGAATCTAGCTTTATTTGTATGCTTGTTGTTTGTTTATTTCCCTGAAACGCTAATTCCACCTAAAACGCGGCCTTTTAGCACTTCTATGGATCCCTAGTGATATCTGCATTGCTTACTGTACTTATTTCCTTGTTTCACTTGAAAGAAAGTTACTGTTTGTCGTTTTTGCATTTAAGTTACCTGTAACACATTGCATTTAAGTTACCTGGCACTTGCTCACTAAAGCAATTATATAAGTCAGCTCTAAAAAATTAAAAGCACTACACCCTCACAAACTCCCCTTGAGTACCTTGTTCCCTATTGGCCCTTTTTTTCAATTATAAAGGAATTCCCAATACTATTCTAGCATGTCCAAAGGTCAGTTGTCAATCTCCTCTCCGGTCCAGCTGGTGAATCTGGGAATCTTGAGGCAATGTTACAACTGCCTCATGTACACAGACAACCCTCTCCTCCTCCCAACAAATTCCGACACATGTGAGAGATGCAACCATATAGCCAAACTGGAGGCTAAGCTCTCTCAACTCAGTACTGGCGTAACCAGTCAGGAGGAGAAGGAAACCACACTCAGTACAATTCCAGTCTCACATAGACCTACCACGACAACAAACCAAGCACATAAACACATAAAAACATATTCGGAGGCTCTAAATAAAAATCTGCCTAAGCAGCAGAGACCTCCAAAGCAGACACCCAAGCAACCGCTACCCCAAAACAAAACACGTGCAACACATAGCTCACAAAGCCAGTGTGCCGAACAGTCACAGCCCTTAAGGCTAAACAACACACCTGATACACTTGTAATAGGTGACTCTATCGTCAGGCACACTGACGTCCCGCTCACCAGGCTGAACAAGGAGAAGGTCACAGTGAGCTGCCTGTCGGGCGCTAGGATCCGCCACATAACACAAGCACTCAGGTCACTCCAAGGCAAGTACAAATATGACTCAGTCATTGTCCATGCTGGTGTGAATGACCTGAGACATACCTCCCTGGACTACATGAAAAGAGACATAGAGGAGCTCTCTGAGCATGTAGCCCAGGCCGGTATGACCCTGACCTTGAGTAGCATCTTACCCTCACCAAGAATGATGCCACAATATGAAGACAAGATGATCAATTTCAACAATTGGCTTAAGTGTTGGTGTCATTCAAAGGGGATCCAATGCCTGTCAGCCTGGGATGACATGCTCGACAAGCCACGATGCTTCGCTAGGGACAGCTTGCACCTGTCACCCCTGGGCTTTCGGATATTAGCAAAGGCTCTTGCTACCCCCATAGTGCCTTTTTTAGGCAAGGCTCAAAAGACAAACCCACCTCCATAGGTATCACAAGGGATAAGAAACTAAGAGTAATGCTACTCAACGCCAGAAGTCTAAACCTCAAGATGCACGCACTCAAAACTCTCCTTAGCATGGAGAACATCGATATCTGTGCAGTAACAGAAACCTGGTTCAAGGCTCCCGAGAGCACCCCAGCACTACCAGGTTATACCTCATACCATGCTTTTCGGCCCCAAAACTTGGACCGAACCACAAAAGGAGGGGAGTATCAATATTCGTCAAAGATACCCACACCTCCAGGCTGGTGGCACAGCACGAAGCATCAGAGACTATCCATGTGCAACTAACTGTGGGTAAAACTGCCTTCCAGTTTATAGCCTGCTACAGACCACCCTCCCAAACACAGGAACCCCACTTGGCCTTCCTGAGAATACTGGAAAATATGAAGGTCTCTCCAAACACCATTATATTGGGCGATTTCAACTACCCAAACATAGACTGGGAGCATTACTCTAGCTCCAACACCCTAGCCCAAAGGTTCCTAGAATTTATAAACTCAAATGCTATGGAACAACTTGTTACCACTCCCACAAGAAGGGAAAACATACTGGACCTGATCATCACCAACATGGGGACACTATGCTCCAGACCATAAGTGTATCCCTCACTGGTAAGATCAGACCATAAACTAATCTCACTGGATATTCACATCCCAACCCCACCCCCTGCCCAGAAAACCACAGTGAAAAACTTCTCTAAAGCAAATTTCACACGCCTCAAAACCGAGGCGAAATCCTTCAAAGCCCCCGGGCCTGTGGAAAATACGGCCCAGACCGCAGAATCCTTTATAAACGCATTCTATGAACACCTTCAGGAATGCATGGATCATGCAATCCCAAATAAAACCAAGACCCAATCCTCCAAAGGCAGATGTCCTGTCTGGTGTACCCCAGCCATAAACAAGCTATACAATAGAAGGAGGAAGCTACTACATGATAGAGCAAAATCCCAAAAAGGGAAGGCATCTCTGATCAGTATTAGCAAAAAACTACGGGCACTCATAAAATCGTCTAAGGCCAGCTTCGAGAAAAAAATTGCACAGGACACTAAGGATAATCACAAGGCTTTCTTTAGTTATGTTAGGAACCTGGGTGGGAATTCCCAGATATGCTCAGAATTAGTCCAAAATGACAAAAAATACACCGAGCCCACAGACATTGCCAACATCCTAGCTGACAGGTTCAGTGCAAACTTCTCCCCCCTCCCACCAAAAGGGCAAATATCTATCCCAACAGAGTGCTGCCCCCCCCCCTGACATCTCAGATGCTCAGGTAAGAGTCGCCTCTCCAAAGCAAAAACACAGCATCAATGGGACCAGATGGTGTCCCGGCTGCCCTACATGAACTCCAAGAAGAGCTAAACCCAAACATGAAACTACTGTTCAATCTTAGCCTTACTACAGGATATGTACCCAAAGAGTGGCGTACAGCAACAGTGGTCCCTCTCCACAAAGGTGGTGCCTCAACGGATCCTGGAAACTATCGCCTCATAAGCCTGACTAGCTTGGTCTGCAAAGCTATGGAAAGGATCATCATGGACCTCATAAATAAAGATATTGGGGACCTACAGACACTGGATCCTACCCAGTTTGGCTTTGTTAAGGGCAGATCCTGCCTCTTAAACCTGGTCGATTTCTTTGAAACAGTCACCAAGGCCATTGACGAGGAGAAGGTGGTCCACACAACCTACCTGGACCTCGCAAAAGCCTTCAATACCATACCCCACTCGGGCATTATAGATAAGCTCACCAGCTTAAATATAAACCCCTATGTCACTAGATGGGTTGCAAACTGGCTCAAGGACAGAACCCACATGGTTAGAATTGCTGGAGCCATGTCAGACTCCAAACCAGTTACAAGTGGCATCCCACAAGGCTCAGTCCTGGGACCTCTCTTGTTCGATATATATTTCTCGGTGGTACAGGCCAACACGGAAGGACTGTGGCTGACCAAGTTCGCAGATGACTGCAAACTGGGCACCATAATCAACTCTCCAGCCGACACAAGCATCCTCCAAAAGGGCCTCATAGAAACAGACAACTGGTGCCAGAGCCATGGCCTCAAGCTAAACGCCAAAAGTGTATAGTCATCCCTTTGGCAAAACAAAGTGCCCACAAATTACCACATAGGTGGTAATCCATTAAGTACAGAAGAAGTCATTAGGGACCTGGGGACCCAAGTTGATAGCAATCTCTCATTTGACAACCACGTGGTCAAAGTGGTTAGAAAAACATTTTATATAGCCCACCTAATCATAAAGGGATTCACATCTAGATCAGGGGAGGTCATCGTACCTCTTTACTCATCCCTCATCAGGCCCATAATTGAGTACAATGCCCCTTTTGGGATGTACTTTACCAGACACCTGCAGCAACTGGAAAGACCCCAAAAGTACCTCACCAAGAGGATCAAAGGGCTCAAACAGATGCCATATGCTGCCCGGTTAAAGAAACTCCAGCTCTACTCAGTGGCATACCGCCTGCTCAGAGGCGATCTGTGCCTGACGTATAAAACCATGTCCAACCCGCAATTAATGGACATGCTGCACCTTAGAAAATCCAAATCCCATCGAGCTACGGCCGAGAGACTTGAACCTCAGCACTGAAATAAATAGGACATGCTGGAGGGACAGATTCATAACCCAGAGGCTCCCTTCACTCTGGAATAAAATCCCAGTCCAGGTTAGGCAGAGTCCCACATTGACTCTCTTCAAGAGGAATCTTGATGAGTGGATGGGAGATCGTAGGTTTACCCCGGCTATCACTTCTGTGTCACTGTTAGACAGAGGCACAGTATACTAACCTCAAAAAAAGGCATAGCAAAATTAATTTAAAATGGGTGGCGAAAGCCAAACACACTCTGGCTAGGCTTATAAATGCCCTAGGGCAGATAGCCTAGTATGAACCTATGAACCTATGAACCTATTATCATTTTGCCAGATTTTAAAGAATTCAACAGATGGTTCAGCCTTAAGAAAGCTTTCTGTGTCCATTTAGCTTCACTGTTCAGGAGGTTTGGCTGTAGCTAGAGAACACCATCATTGTACATGTTAGTGATGTTGGTGTCCTGGTGTCCTGGTTAACTTTTGTCTTTGGTGCAAGTGAGTTCTGCAGTGGTACTACTCTGACTGAATTCTGTGATCATTTCTCTTCTGTTTGTCAGGTTTTCTCCATTTTTTCTTTAGTCATGTCCATTTCCCAAACATCTGTTCACCTTTTGTTGTCTTCCATTTCTTTGCATTGCTCATGTATACATCCCTCCTGAACTTCTCTTGCTCTCATCTATCAAACTCTGCATTAAAGTTTTACATTATGTACCTGCTCTCATTATCTTTAGAGAGCATTCTTTCCTCAGCCACTTCTAAAGCCTTCACAGACAGTCATTTTGTCTTCTTAATCTTCTTTCTATTTAGAATTCATTTTTTGCAACTTCCTGGGTAATATTTCAAACTTCTTTCCATAGTTCATGTACTCTGTCCAGCATGCCTAATCCCTGACTACTGGTACTTCTCTTACTTTGTATGCTGCCTGTGGAGTAGAGGACTTCTGTGATGGTAGTGCTCCGACTACTGGTACTTCTTACTTTCTATGTTGCCTGGGAAGTAGATGACTTCTATGATGGTAGTACTGACTTCTCTGATGGTGCTTCTATGAATTTCTATGCTGCCTGTGGAGTGGATGACTTCTATGATGTTAGAGCTCTGACTACTGGTACTTCTCACTTTCTATGCTGCCTGTGGAGTAGAGGACTTCTGTGGAATTTCTATGTTGCCTGTGGAGTGGATGACTTCTGATGGTAGAGCTCTGACTACTGGTACTTCTCTTACTTTCTATGCTGCCTGTGGAGTAGAGGACTTCTGTGATGGTTGTGCTCTGACTACTGGTACTTCTTACTTTCTATGTTGCCTGGGGAGTAGATGACTTCTATGATGGTAGCACTGACTTCTCTGATGGCACTTCTATGAATTTCTATGTTGCCTGTGGAATGGATGACTTCTATGATGTTAGAGCTCTGACTACTGGTACTTCTCACTTTCTGTGCTGCCTGTGGAGTAGAGGACTTCTGTGGAATTTCTATGTTGCCTGTGGAGTGGATGACTTCGGATGGTAAAGCTCTGACTACTGGTACTTCTCTTACTTTCTATGCTGCCTGTGGGGTAGAGGACTTCTGTGATGGTAGTGCTCTGACTACTGGTACTTCTTACTTTCCATGTTGCCTGGGGAGTAGATGACTTCTATGATGGTAGTACTGACTTCTCTTATGGCACCTATATGAATTTCTATGTTGCCTGTGGAGTGGATGACCTCTATGAAGTTAGAGCTCTGACTGACTACTGGTACTTCTCACTTTCTATGCTGCCTGTGGAGTAGAGGACTTCTGTGATGGTAGTGCTCTGACTACTGGTACTTTTTACTTTCTATGTTGCCTGGGGAGTAGATGACTTCTATGATGGTAGTACTGACTTCTCTGATGGTACTTCTATGAATTCTTATGTTGCCTGTGGAGTGGGTGACTTATGATGGTAGAGCTCTGATTGACTATGTTGCCTGTGAAGAACATTACTGGTATTTATCTTACTTTCTGTTGCCTGCAGAGTAGATGACTTCTCTGATGGTAACACTCCAACTTAATTAGTAGTCAGATTTTGTCAATATGTTATACCATCTAAACATATGTATAAAAACATTCTCGGATGTCTTTCTGCAAATAAATTGATTACAGAGGAGTAGTCTATCGGGATGTCCCTATGCATGAACAGCAACACTAAACTGTTAAGGCGCTCTTGTCCCATGGTACTCCGGAGTTCAGACTTTATCAGTTTTAAGGCTGAATTAGCCCTCTCTACTCCAGCAGTTGTGACTGGAGTGAGCAAGAGTGTATTTAATACAAACGAAATGTTTGGGAACATTTTGACATTTGTTTGTGAATAGGTCTGCTTCAAATCATTTGGCAGTGCAGAATTGTGCGATATAGCCTCCCATGTCCTTTTCCACAGTCTGAGCTCTTGGTGGAATGTTGTTGGTGAAGGCAAGTCAAAAAAAATTTTAAGTGAACTCTGTCTAATGTTAAGCTGTTCAAGTTTGATGGAATTAGTGAGAGTCCTTGAATAGCTGTTGATGCCATTGTAGTGAATCGTCTGGACAGTTTATGAATGAAGTGATTCAGAAAGGGAATAAAAATTGCTCTTCACCAGTACTCTTCTGAATTCTCTCCAGCCACATTGTTCCTCATAGTCTGTTTGCTACAGACACAGTATTATTGCAGAAGCTCCCCATTTCTGACATATCTCTGAAGATATTCCTAAACTCATTCTCAATGTTTGCACGACCAGCCTGCAGCTCATTCAGCACACAGCTGACATGCTCATATGCATACAGTATGTCTTGTGACAATCCTTGCAGAAGTTTGCTAAGGGGCTTAGTAAAGCCAAAGAAGAACCTTGCTGACTGAAAGGAAACAATATAGCAAGACTTAGTAATTGAACTGCAAAGTCCACTGGCATCTGTCAAAGTTTTTCCATCCCAGTGTGGCCCTCTGTTATTCATAATATTGTCTAAACAGTGAATGAGTGCTTCATACATATGATAGAAGTCATCAAAGGCTGTATGTCTCTCCACCCATCTGGTCTCACACAGCAACTTCAGCTTTTGTTTTTCTATAGGTTTTTTGCCACTTGCCTTTTGCTGCAAGTTTATGTACTGCACTGATTCCTCTAGACATATTTGCCTTTTTGGGGAGTATTTCAAAAACAAACCAACTTCCTTCACTGTATTTAACATTATTCGTACTTCTGGAACTTGGCAAGCCTTTGAAAGTACGAGGTTCAACTGGTGGCTAGCACAATGGAAAAAGATAGCATGTGGTACTTTTTCTTGAAACAAAGCTTCACAGCCTTTCTGTGCTCTAGCCATGTTTCCAGCACCATCAGTGACTTCATCCGAATGCTTCTTACTGACTTCACTAACAGTACTTCTCTCACTTTCTATGTTATCTGTTAAGCTGCTGACTTCTGTGACAGTACTATTTTCACTGACTTCTCTGATGGTACTTCTATGAATTTCTATGTTGCCTGTGGAGTGGATGACTTCTATGATGGTAGAGCTCTGACTGACTACTGGTACTTCTCACTTTCTATGCTGCCTGTGGAGTAGAGGACTTCTGTGATGGTAGTGCTCTGACTACTGGTACTTCTTACTTTCTATGTTGCCTGTGGAGTGGATGACTTCTATGATGGTAGAGCTCTGACTGACTACTGGTACTTCTCTTACTTTCTGTGCTGCCTGTGAAGTAGAGGACTTCTGTGGAATTTCTATGTTGCCTGTGGAGTGGATGACTTCTGATGGTAGAGCTCTGACTACTGGTACTTCTCACTTTCTATGCTGCCTGTGGAGTAGAGGACTTCTGTGGAATTTCTATGTTGCCTGTGGAGTGGATGACTTCTGATGGTAGAGCTCTGACTACTGGTACTTCTCTTACTTTCTATGCTGCCTGTGGAGTAGAGGACTTCTGTGATGGTAGTGCTCTGACTACTGGTACTTTTTACTTTCTATGTTGCCTGGGGAGTAGATGACTTCTATGATGGTAGAGCTCTGACTGACTACTGGTACTTCTCTTACTTTCTGTGTTGCCTGTGGAGTAGAGGACTTCTGTGGAATTTCTATGTTGCCTATGGAGTGGATGACTTCTGATGGTAGAGCTCTGACTACTGGTACTTCTCACTTTCTATGCTGCCTGTGGAGTGGAGGACTTCTGTGGAATTTCTATGTTGCCTGTGGAGTGGATGACTTCTGATGGTAGAGCTCTGACTACTGGTACTTCTCTTACTTTCTATGCTGCCTGTGGAGTAGAGGACTTCTGTGATGGTAGTGCTCTGACTACTGGTACTTCTTACTTTCTATGTTGCCTGGGGAGTAGATGACTTCTATGATGGTAGTACTGACTTCTCTGATGGCACTTCTATGAATTTCTATGTTGCCTGTGGAGTGGATGACTTCTATGAAGGTAGAGCTCTGACTACTGGTACTTCTCTTACTTTGTATGCTGCCTGTGGAGTAGAGGATGTCTGTGATGGTAGTACTGACTTCTCTGATGGTACTTCTATGAATTCTTATGTTGCCTGTGGAGTGGGTGACTTATGGTACAGCTCTGATTGACTATGTTGCCTGTGAAGAAGATTACTGGTATTTATCTTACTTTCTATGTTGCCTGCGGAGTAGATGACTTCTTTGATGGTAACACTCCGACTTAATTAGTAGTCAGACTTTGTCAATATGTTATACCATCTAAAGATATGTATAAAAACTATACACGGCAGGAGAGAGTCTAACAAATTTTTTGTTAGTATGACACTAAGCATTTCATGATGGCCTCTGTGTTCTCATACCGTACTGTAATATATGTCACAAGCTTAGTCATACTACTGTTAGATTCTTAATTAAGCGGATTAATAAGTAGCATTCTTCTCGGATGTCTTTCTGCAAATAAATTGATTACCGAGGAGTAGTCTATCGGGATGTCCCTATGCATGAACAGCAACACTAAACTGTTAAGGCGCTCTTGTCCCATGGTACTCCGGAGTTCAGACTTTATCAGTTTTAAGGCTGAATTAGCCCTCTCTACTCCAGCAGTTGTGACTGGAGTGAGCAAGAGTGTATTTAATACAAACGAAATGTTTGGGAACATTTTGACATTTGTTTGTGAATAGGTCTGCTTCAAATCATTTGGCAGTGCAGAATTGTGCGATATAGCCTCCCATGTCCTTTTCCACAGTCTGTGCTCTTGGTGGAATGTTGTTGGTGAAGGCAAGTCAAAAACAATTTTAAGTGAACTCTGTCTAATGTTAAGCTGTTCAAGTTTGATGGAATTAGTGAAAGTCCTTGAATAGCTGTTGATGTCATTGTAGTGAATCGTCTGGACAGTTTATGAATGAAGTGATTCAGAAAGGGAATAAAAATTGCTCTTCACCAGTACTCTTCTGAATTCTCTCCAGCCACATTGTTCCTCATAGTCTGTTTGCTACAGACACAGTATTATTGCAGAAGCTCCCCATTTCTGACATATCTCTGAAGATATTCCTAAACTCATTCTCAATGTTTGCACGAACAGCCTGCAGCTCATTAAGCACACAGCTGACTTGCTCATATGCATACAGTATGTCTTGTGACAATCCTTGCAGAAGTTTGCTAAGGGGCTTAGTAAAGCCAAAGAAGAACCTTGCTGACTGGAAGGAAGCAATAAAGCAAGACTTAGTAATTGAACTGTAAAGTCCACTGGCATCTGTCAAAGTTTTTCCATCCCAGTGTGGCCCTCTGTTATTCATAATATTGTCTAAACAGTGAATGAGTGCTTCATACATATGATAGAAGTCATCAAAGGCTGTATGTCTCTCCACCCATCTGGTCTCACACAGCAACTTCAGCTTTTGTTTTTCTATAGGTTTTTTGCCACTTGCCTTTTGCTGTAAGTTTATGTACTGAACAGATTCCTCTAGACATCTTTGCCTTTTTGGGGAGTATTTGAAAAACAAACCAACTTCCTTCACTATATTTAACATTATTCGTACTTCTGGAACTTGGCAAGCCTTTGAAAGTACGAGGTTCAACTGGTGGCTAGCACAATGGAAAAAGCATGTGGTACTTTTTCTTGAAACAAAGCTGCACAGCCTTTCTGTGCTCCAGCCATGTTTCCAGCAACATCGTACCCTTGAGCTTCAACGTTAACTTTGTTAGGCATGTGACCAACTTATTGCATATCTCCTCTCCAGTCACAGATTCACAAGCAATAAACTCTATGAATCTCTCCACAGGATGTCCATTCTTCACATATCGTAGTACTACTCCAAGTTGTTCCCAGTTGCTTATATCTGCAATTTCATCTGCTTGGATGGAATAAAAGGGTCCAAGAGGCTGTTGTTTAATATCCTTTATTATCTGCTGTTGAATGTATTCTTTAATACAGTCTAGCAATTCATTCTGTACTGTTTTTGAAATATACATTGCATTCTTTTGGCATGTCTGCAAGTGGGCTTTTAACTCTCTGTCACCAGCATCAATTCGGAAATCAACTAGAGATCTGAAGTTTCCTTTGTTGGTTGTACAGTCAGATGTGCAGTCATCTCTATGTCCACGGAGTGCTATCCCTTGCCTTCCACAGTACTCCAGACACTTTATAATAGAGGTTAGTAGAGCTCTGTTTTTGGCCACCTGCAACTGTGACGCATTTGAAATTGCAAAGTCCACTCTTTGACTTGGATTGTCACTTGTGACTCGGAAAGCATGTAATTTTGCCTTAGATTTCTTGTGGTAATCTAATTCTGAATGTCGCTGAATATCAGCTTTGGCATGCTTCCAGTTACAATATGGCTGCTCAATGAATAACTTTGCATGTTCCGTCTGTGCTGGTGTTGGAAATAACACACAGGCTAAACAATACAGCCCATCTTTTTTCACTGAATATGCCAGAAAATGAAACTGGTCTAGCCATGACAGCTGAAATTGGTGAAGGGAACTTCCTGATTTTCTTCTTTTGTCTGTGAAGGCTTTGAGTGGGAAACGAAAACCGTCATGTGGTTTGCGATGATTTATGACAATGACTTTCTCCTTATCTGCAGCATTAGTACATGTGATGTACTCACTAATATCTGTCAGTGAACACTTTGTGGCACTGACTTCATCCGAATGCTTCTTACTGACTTCACTAACAGTACTTCTCTCACTTTCTATGTTATCTGTTAAGCTGCTGACTTCTGTGACAGTACTATTTTCACTGACTTGTCTGATGGCACTACATTCATTTAGCATGTCTTCTGTGTCAAACACACAACTCTCTGACTGCTGGTTAAAAAAACAAAAACAAATATCAAGAGGAAGATAACTTCTGTAACAGTACAACAAATACAACTGCATTTGCCTCCATTGAATAGCGTACTGTTACACACAAAAGTTTCACCAACTAAAAAAATAGGGAAAGACTCTATACACTAGATGCCTGCAAACCCACAAAAGAAATGCAAAGTATACAACATGGATTATTAAGATGTTCTATCTCACCGATGAGCTCCTGCCTTTAGAGTACAGAACCTTTCAGTTCATTTTCCATTACATAACGGACTTTCCTTTCAAGACTAAAATCAGTAAAACTTATGAATACCCTCATTCATAAAATCCTAGACAAATACTTTAGCACAGGAAATAGTGCCACACACATCTGAACTATCTGACAATCATCCTGATAATAGGACATAATTCTGTACTTTACCACTACTCTCACCCACAATACTTTACCACTACTCTCACCCACAAATGACTTACCCTCAGAGACTGAACCTTCTCCGTGTTTTATGACCTTTCTGAAAAATTTGAAGAGAGACTGTTGATGTAGTTCTCGCTTGGCTCCTGAAGACATAGCAGCACTTTCTGTTGACATACTGCAGCTCATTTCAATACACAAAATAACTGCTTGAAGCCTTTGGTTATCTAATGTACAAAATAAAACATTGTCAAGTACTAATGACTTGGCTAATGGCTACAACAACATGTCTTCATTATGCTGAAGAAAGAACGCATATAAAACGCTTCACAAATGAATGCACAAATCTGTTCTTTGTTTTGGCATGTTGCAATTGCTTTACAAAACTGTGTCTGTGGGTGCTATACTATCAGCCTTCACACATTCTGGCATTACACAGCATTTTCTGAACAAATAAAGGGCATAGGTCAAAACTGTAAGCATTTTGTGAGCAATGAAAGATATCAGAATGTACAAATTGACTGCCACATGTCCACAGTGGTGAGGAAGTCCTTCTGTGTGGAACAACTTATAAGTAAATGTATGGCATCCAGATCCAATGAAATTATAACCCACTGTATTCAGCCTGATTAGACCAATAATTCAGTACAATGCACCATTTCACATGTACTTGACTAGGCACTTATTTTACATATAATGGAGTGGCTGGCATCACCTCAGAGGTTCCTCACAAAGAGCATACAGGGTATAAGCAAAATGTCTTATATGGATAGACTAAAAGGCCTATCCCTTTATTCTGTCTCCTACCAATTATTAAAGGGTGACCTGTGCCTGTTCTACAAGGCACTCACAAATCCTGACTGTTTCTTTCAGGCGCAGTGACTTGTGCTACTAGATATAAACATTGACTGTTCTGGTGAATTCTAGACTGGGGCAACAGTGCAATTTCATGGGAAACAGTGGTATAAAGAATCTTAGATGGCTTCTTATTTTTTTTAATATTTTTTTATTTTATTTTTTTGTCACTCCAACTACACAATTGAACTCAACCAATAACCATAATGATGTCCTTCCCAGGTCTAGTTCTAATTATAATGGCTTTCAGAAAAATCAGGGAGTGTCAGACTCTGTATTAAGGGGCAACGCATGTAGCAAGACCCAGAAGCGCACGCAAGTTGTATTTATGGCCTTTATGGAATAGTGAGGGAGAGCGTGAAATGCCACGTGCACGCTCCGTTTCATTCATTCATCCATTCACATCTGGCAACTTCAGGGAAGGTAATGTGGAACAAACAGGCAAAATGTGGAACACTTACTAATGGCTTACTAACCACTTAAACTAGGAAGCTCATAGAATGGTTAAAATGTTGTATTAAGTTCTTCTAATGATTTAGCACTGTTACAGGTTAAAAAAACACTAACCCTAAATGTGTGACAGGCTCTTTCAATGTGGAACTTCGAGGAACATGACCTTTTTAATACCCCAAATGAGGATGTTTTTTCCTCGAAATGAGGTACTCTTGAGAGGTATGGCAGCATCTACCTAACTGAGAACTGGCATCTGAAGTCAGCAAAATAAAGGATGGTGTTCTGCAATAAAAAAGAAGGTGATGGCTGCTTGTATTTTATTTGGGCATTAACACTGCGCAACTAGAGAAGAACTTTAGCAGGCGATCATGGTCATAAAAAATGCCCCTGAAGACGTTCCATATCGTTGTACATCGCAGTATCTCTGTTGGATGCCTGCAAAGAAATGGAATTCCATGCTTGACCTTATTCTGTGAATCTGTACTGAATATTAATTGATATAAATGTAAATTTTGTGAATTCAGTATTGCGAAACCATCCCCCTTTATTCCTCAAGAGATGTTTTCTGGTACTTTCCCATCAAGTACCTGCCCAGTTTCTGTAATGCACACGAGAGGAATCAACACAGTTAACACGTCCTCCAAACATTCCTGATCTCTTTGTTTAACTCTCCTTTACAATAAACCGAGAAGAGAAATAAAATCTTTGAAGTATATTAAACCTGAAAAGACTCAGCCAAGTAGACTTAGTCACTTATTTTCACAAACTGGTTTGTCTTTGAACAATGAATGGAGGTAAAATTTATGGATAAATTAGACAGTGGATTTGTCATTTAAAATATCGTAACTGTCTAGAGGACAATACCACATGCTGAGGATTAATGGTTGCTCCAGACCTTTCATTCAACACCGTCTTTTCTTTGCCCTTGACAAATTGGATTTTTAGGAATGGGAAGGTCGCTTGGCCCATTGTTTACTGGACATTTAGAGCAGTTGATTATGCAGTAAGGTTAGGGAAAGTCTCCATGTGACCCTCTTGGAAGGGACTGTGCAGCTGCTGAAAAAGCTCAACTCTCACCAAACTCTGCACCCTGGAGCCTATAGCATGCCAAGGAGGGACCCCTCCTGTTCCCATTGAAAAGTCGGCGCGCACACGTAGTCGCGTCACTTCACAGGCAGAGATTATCCTGGGCTGTGCTCATCCTTCTCCCTCTGTCTGTTACCCTAACCTTGCTGAGAAGTATTTTAGTTACTCACTGCCTGCACCTAGAGGCAGCATGCAAACATCCAGGGCTTCGACCACTGCAGTGTATGCAGACAGCACCATCCCTAGTGGGATGCGTCTTGGTCCCATCCCGAGCATCTTCAAACTGGGCAAATACATGGCAGACCGTAAGGAGTCAGGGATCAAGAAAAAGGTATTACAGTGTGACTTGTAAACTGGAGCTCCACAGGCGCACTTGACCTCTGACTGGGATCATCCTTTTACTTGAAGGAATTGCTGTTATGGTTTCACTTTCTTTGATTTTTGGATGTTGTTCCACCTATGTATTTATCAGCATTAAGTGATGCACTTTTGTCAGTCATTTCTGACAGTTATTGGTTAATTGCTATTTGTAGCAATGGTTCATGCAGCACTTCAAACACTATCGCTAATGAATGCATAATTACAGGTTAGTTATTCATAGTTCAGCTTAAAATGGCACAAATACCTATGAATATCCTTAACTGCCTGCCACCATATCTTATAGTAGTCGATTTATGTATAGTTTAATAAAATTGCCTAAATAAAAGCTTATTCTTGTAGCATTTTAGTTGCTTATTCTGTTTCTTATAACATTTAGGTATTTTAGATACAGAATAACTGTTTTATGCAACTATTACATAAAATATAGGAAATAATGTTGTCCTAAAATCTCAGGACATTTGCCATTTTTAGAATTTTTTGTCAGGACACAACTGCCCAAAGAGGGACTGTCCCTCACAAAGTGGGACAGGTGGTAACCCTAGTTTCCTCTGGTGAAAATAACTTATTAAGTCCCCTCATTTCTATTTTCATGTTGATCAAATACTATATTACTTTAAAGTGGAAAAATAGGAGGGAATTGTCGTGGGAAGGATTCAAACAGATAGCTAGAAAACAACTTTATGCTCATAAATACTTTCTGTATATACGGAACCAGCAGCCGAAAATAAAGGATTTTTGGAAGCAAATATTTGAACATATTTTACTGTAATAATATATTGTTTGTAAATAATAAAATTGACTTGAACTTTTCAGGGTCAGGGTTTAGATGAGATTTGTATATAGTTATTTGATTTATTGTTTGGGTTCAACTATCTGTATTTTTGTTAGTCTGGTATGTTTGGTGTTGTCATCTGTTGGATTTGTAACTTGTTCAAATTATTTCAATAAAAAGATTTAAAAAAAAAAAATAATAATAACTTATTAAGTCCATGTATAAATGTTGCCGTTATAAAAAGAATGGTTTCTAAAGAAAAGCAATGCATTCCCAGACATGCACTCACTAAACATTATGATATATGCGAGTGTTTGTCAGTCAAAACGCTGTACTGGGG
Source organism: Protopterus annectens (assembly GCF_019279795.1). NCBI lineage: Eukaryota > Metazoa > Chordata > Ceratodontiformes > Protopteridae > Protopterus > Protopterus annectens. The sequence goes on along the minus strand of NC_056740.1, from coordinate 520,030,254 downwards.
AATGGAAGCTTCCTAAATAAATCCCTTTTACACATCGCTTGAAAGAAACCGAATGGAGACTGTCATTGACCGTTATGACAAATGGCAAATAAATAAAACAAATATATGCTGTACTATGATTTAATGTACTATAACCTCAACTAAAAAGGTTTAAGTTAAATACAAACAAAACGCAATGCACAATTAACATTTATGCAGTAAAAACCTGTAAAAATAGTTCATTAACTTGCGGGTTGGTAACCGGTACAACAGTTATGCATCTAGTGCTTTTCTGCACCTGCTGATTCACCATCACTGTAGCCGGACTTCAAATGATCCCATTGCGGATCGACCAGGGGGACAGTACAAATAGTTATGTAATTACATAACTATTTGTACCTGCTGTCCCCCTGGTAGATCCGCAATGAGAGCAGTTAATGTCCTTGCAGGTTTATTAGGGTACAGTGAATTTAAGATGTACTTTTGTGCTGTTTCTTTTTCATGCCAGATATTCTACAGGGCTCTGAGAGATGTTCCACCCGGGGAAGAGCTGACAGTTTGGTATTCTAACTCTTTAGCACAGTAGGTGGGTCACTGAATCTGCAACTCCATGCATAGATGATGTAGCGTTTTGCAAGGCATGCTTATATGTATAATTATTTATTTCCTACTACAGAAAAGGCTCCGTGTTAGTTGACACTTAATGTGCAGGACTTTAGTACAAGTTTACATGAATGCTTAACCGTAGTGCATACAGTGCTGCTGTTTCTAAGCAAATGGTAGATAAGATAATCTATATATTCGGGTAAATTACAGACAGAGTAAACGTGAAAAATCGTTAGTAATGGCTTTCCATTTCAAATGGAAAGCCATTACTAACGATTTTTCACGTTTACTCTGCCTAAGTTCATAACCTTGAGTATTAACATAACTGTTCTGCATTGTGAATGACTTGCACACCATAAAAAGAAGAATACAATCTTTTCCTACAGAACAAGTTTAAGTATGCCTGCGATTAATGCTCCTTAAATGTAAATGCTTTTACACTGGCAACAACTTTAGGACAGACTTGTATGGCACCCGTTCAAACAGCTTTTAGTGCAGTTGTGTATTGCACACAAAGTTTTCACTCCAGTTAAATGATCGATTCTTGTACGGTCATTTCATCATATGGTGATTTCTCAGTGGGCTTCCTACTAAAGATTATATATTTGTATATGCTCCTATGCAGTCGTTTCAGATTATTGGTGTCTACCAAGGGGTGCGGTGTATTGAGTCACTCAGTGGTCAGTTATATGTTGCTTTTACCTATTTGGTTACTTTTCTGTGTATATAACATAGACTGGTGAACACACAGCACTCTTCTGAACTTGTGCCATTTATAACATGATGAATACGAACTGCGCAGACATTATCTTTGGCTGCTTCACACCCTACCATATAAATTTAAATATGGTCGAGGTGCTTTATTTTTCTTTTATTAATATAATATAGCGCAGCAGCACATATTATTAATATATATATATATATATATATATATATATATATATATATATATATATATATATATATATAGTGTGTGTGTATATTATATCTAAGCAACAGGTGCATAATTCGTGGCAGTTTTTCCACCCATGGAAACAGGTGATAACACTTTACTAAATACATTGCATCAGGACAGCATGAAATAGTCCTAAAACTGCATTACGTCATCATTATCCAGTATATCCGAAAATAGGTTAACTGAAATATTCAGTATTTATAAAAGTACTCAAAAGAATAATGATATCAGTGCAACATTTTATACCATTAAAGTTAAAGGCAGCTTAATTCGGATGGGAAAATAGCCAAAGCATTAGTGCGGTGTACTAAAAAGGGTCTCTAAATGTAAATCTTAATCTCTAAACTGAGTAAATTGTCCCTAAATGAGAGGTAATAGGATTACCGAAGTGAGTTTAGTGTTCAGACTGACTCCACAATTAGAGAAAGGGGTCTAGACACTCCCTAAACTTGGAGAAAGGATAACACTGATGCAGTTTTTTGAAGACCACCTACTGCAAACTATTTTGTAAACCATTTAATGGGCAGGCAGAAGAAAGCAGTGCATTCTGTAAATCTATATTTTGAGCAATTTCTTTAAGAGTCTTAAATGTCTTAGACATATATTAAATTCATCAGACCAAATAGGCTATTGTCAAATTTAGAATGTTATGTTTTCACTAAAGCTATTAGCTTTAGTGAAAACATAACATTCTAAATTTGACAATCTAAGAGAAGTTAAAATGTCAGTAAACATTAAAGTATATTGTGTTTAAAATCATTTAAACACATTTTAACCTGAGCAACAATTGGTCCGTTGCATCACAGAAGAAAACAGATTCTTAGAATTTCTGAAAGTCTTCTGAACAGGCAAGAGCACGTGGGGAAAACTAGTGCAGATCATGGCGCCATTTTTAACGTAGTCTACAATGGCGCCAGATGCAATGATTTTAATCCCTTAATAAGTTGATAAGTTATCATAACATGATTGAATCTGCCAAGGGATCTTGAGGGATCGGGGCAATTATTATTTGAATTTCAGATATCGAATTCCACAATACATGCGGCATGTTCAACAACAGTTGCTTTGAGTTCATACATCCCAATCTTGTTTTTATTATTTTTTTTTGTCATGTGTAATACAGATACTAGTAACATAACTTATTAAGGATGTTAGAACTTGAAGCAACATGCCGCATGTACTGTGGAATTCGAATTTTTGCTTAACTGTTAACATCATGTTAAGCAATCAATTATTGAATTATTCAATACATTTAACCAGCAGCTGAGCTACAAAACGGCATTAAGCTTTACACCGGAAGACACTTTTAAATCAGATAAAGAAATTATATTTACGCAGAACCTAAAGTTTAACACCAAAACACAAACATTACAAAAAACACCACTAATGTAAGCACCACTTTAAATTTAGGCACTAAAACACACATTACATTTCCGGAATACATAAACTACCTGACAAGTCGTTTAAAACTTTTTAATTTAATATCAAACTGGCTCTTTGGTACAAATTAAAATTAAAAATAAAAAAAAATATCTCTCTGAGAGACTCACAGACTTGCTGAAGGGAGTTTGCTGGAGTTCTTGAACTTCACTAGTCACTGCTGACTTTTACTAGACCATATTACAGTAATATTAATACTTTCAAAGTTTGAAACCAAGTGTTTACCAAAGCGCGCCTAACTCAACTACAACAGAGAATTATTTGGAGGAGCAATTATTGAGGAGATTAAATCACCTGACTCTGCAACCTCCAATCGCTTCTCCAATGTGTTTGAGTTAGGCGCGATTTTTCACAGCATTGATTGGTTCAGGTCCTGAGGAACCCGAACTGAAGAAAAATGTACGGTTACTGTCCATGTTTTTTTTTTTAACTGTCAGAGCAGACAAATGGTTTGAAACCATTACATATTACTAGGACTCAGTGACTCTATATGATTTTGTCTTGTCAGTTTGTCAGTTCAAAAAAAAAAAAAAACGTAACTTGAAAACTTGAGAGTTCTGGACAAAAGGAGGTGGCGCGCGCCCCTGCGCCCATGCCTAAATCCGCCACTGCATATGTTAAAGCAGTAGAGTTAAGTCAGCACATACCAACTGAGTTTTGTATTCAGTTTATTATTGCAGATATGGTGGGGGGAGAGAAAGATGTCAATTAACAGCTAGTATATTCCTGTAGTTTGCATTACTTTCCTAGTCAGTGCTTTGATCTGTGCCTTACAGGTAATAGTACTCAACCTTATTGCGTTAGTTTGGACAGTGGTATGGCTGTCAACAACTATATACATGAACTGGTTTTACCTGCAGTATACACCTTTTACCTGGTATACCTGTGGAGGTATTGTTTGTTAACACTACCTAACTGTTTCTAACATACGCCCAGATTCCAGGTTGATGTTATGCACATACCTGCCCATCTCTTTTTGCACACACTCTGGGCATGTCTTCACCACATTCAGGTGAACCAGGACATATTTCAGATATTGCCCTCTTAAACCTTTAATGACTTGTACAATGACAGATTTGTTTTATTTGACATTTTCCAAATATGTACAGGTCCAACAGTCAGTTATATGACATGAAATGCTGCCTACATGTCAGAAATGAGCACACTGATATGACAGGGGGCAGGGTAACAGCCAGCAGATATGGGCCGAATAACTGGACACTCTGGACATTTCTGTACACTTGTGGGGTATGATTCTGCATTCAGCTTACTACCACTCCCAGGATTCGAACCATGGCTGTGTCTGCTACAAATAAAACACTGTCCATCACAGTTGCGTGTACTATATAGGTATTGCTGTGTATCTCTTCATAGAGAGTTGTATTATGTAGTAAAGTGTGGGTGACAGTGATGAGTAATACCTTATTATTCTGAGCAACTGCAACACTAACAATGCTATACAATGCCAGAGTAAACAGTACCAGTACAGGATATCAATCTTTTATTTATAGGCACAGTGTTCATATCTGACAGACCTGTGGGAGCAATGCTTGTTAGCACTACCTGCATGTTGCCACATAAATTACCAGTTTCCACATTAGTATTATGCACATACATCCCACTCTTGTTACTGTACACACTCTGGTCATTCTGTTACTGTACACACTCTAGTCACAGCTTGACAACATGGGGGTGGAGATGGGACATACTTGGCTACTTAGTCTCATAACATTTTTGGGGGTTGCTAGAGTAACAGGTTTGCTGCTATAGATGTCTGACAGTCAGTTGTATGTCTTGTTTGCTGTCTAAACATCTGGGATCATCCCATTGATTTGCCAGGGGAGCAGGGTGACAGGCAGCAGCTATGGGCTGATTTACTGGGACATTATGGATATTTCTGTACACTTGTGGGGTATGATTCTGCATACAGCCTACTACCACTCCCAGGATTTGAACCATAGCTGTGTGTGTGCAAAAAATACAAGAGTTCACGTTGCAGTTGTGTGTGCTATTTGGATTTTGTTGTCTGTTTTTTCAGTGTTTTCTGTCTGAGTCTCTCTCACTTGTACTATATGACCTCTTGGGGTTACAATAGTCATATACAGACATTCCTACACAATTTATTTATATAGCACAGTGTGGGTAACACTGTGTACTACAACAGTACTATTAATTGATTGCAACTCTACATTACCATATAATACCAGAGGGAACACATGCAGTCTAGCAGTTAGACCTTAATTGTCAGGCTATTATGCTTTTATTTACATACAAGCTATATGAGACTCTTCCTGCCCTATTCTCTGGTGTATGCAGTACATGCCTTAAACAATACAGGTTTTATGCAGGCAATTAACCTACTACTACTTTTAGATTTATTTCCTATGACAGCACATGCAAGAGTATTACTAACCTGCCTCGCGTTGCAACTGCTGCAGTCTACAGCCATGGGCTTCCTGGTTCATAGCCTGCTCACCTGCCGCTGTGAAAGACATAAGAGGAATATTTAGCCATACCTATCCATAATATACATGAGCTGGCAATTGTTAAACAGGTAGTGGACTAATACTTGTACACAGCTGGGACTTCCCCTGTCCTCTTAGCCTCTTGGATTCACTGATCGAAGAGATCCCCCTTTCTCTGCTTCAGGTCGGCATAGTGATGCCTGACCTGCTCACCAGTTTGGGGTATGCCAGTGGCACTGGTGAGGTCACGGACGAGATGGTCGCAGGCTACTGCTTTGTATTGGGAACCCTTGTACTGGCCCTGCAGCAGTCACTGCTCATAGTCTTTCACAAGGAGTCCTGCTATGACTCTGGACTCCTGAATGCCCCAGCACAGCGCCCGAAAGTGCACACCCTCTCCCATTCCAGATATAGTGCCTACAAGGGGAAGCTACAACCAGTTATGAGATGTATTCCTGCCTGTTGGGTTTAAATAGAGCCAGTTTCCCACACTTTGCCATGATTGGATGTTTTTTAAAAGGCTAAGCTATGGGCAAACCTGCTTACCTAAGGTTGGCATTGCTTAAAGGGGTATACCAATGGGCAGACTGAGTTAGCTGGCCTACACATTGCTTACACCTACTAATCTGGGCTGTGCAATGCTTAGCATTGCTTAATATTTAGGTTGCATTATATTTGCATTGTTGCATTGATTTATTATTCATTACATATTATATATGTGTTTGGTATCCATGATTCATGTGTACGTACACTGTATGGGGTTTGTGTTTATTAGGCGATTTCAACACGTTATTACAATGACACCTCACATCGGGGCTTAATGCAGTACTCCAGCTCACATATTTATGTCATGTAGTAGGTTATACAATATAAAACTGAATATAGATTCCTTTCACATGTTCAGTTTGTATTTCCTATAGTGAGGATCTGTTTGGTGATGCCTCATTCTTATGTACTGCTGTGATGGCTTAGTGATTAACTAATGTGACTATAGTGTACAGGGTCCCTGGTTCAAGACCTGCAAAGGTTGTTTATTTTGTTTCTGGCCAGAACAGCGGCTGATGCATACAGATTGATTAAGGCATTTTAAGCAACTGTAAGCGGGTTTGCATGAAGTAAGCATTGCTAACCTCCGATTAAATATGCTTACAGATTGTTAGCTTCAATATTGCTTAACCTGTGTGCGCATTGCTTACCCCTGTGCAAATGGGCTTAAACCCACTTACTACTGCGTAAATATGTTTACTCTTGCTTACTAGTGCTTATACCTGCTTACCACTACACTCATTTAGACAGTAATGTCTAATGGTTCTTGGGAAGGTGATGGATTTGGAAACTGTATGGATTTATCATTCATTACACATTTTACCTTCCATTTCTATCCCTGATTCCTGTGTACATATACTGTATGGGGCACTTGTGATTATCTGTGGTCTTTGCAACATTATGACAATGACACCTCACATCTGCATTTAATGCAGTACTCCAGTTCACAAATATATGTTATGTCGTATGTTATACAACAAAATAAATTGATCATAAAGTGATTTGACATGGAAAATGGATTGTACTGGAGTGGGACTCGAGCCAGGAATGATTGCTTGTAAGGCAAATGCTCTGTCCACTACACTATTGCTGTACTGCTTCATTTGCATATATCTTGCTTTTTATCCTCTTGCGCCATTTAAGCTGCATTAACTGTAGCTAAGTGATGGGCAAACCCACGCAACTATGGTTAAATTTAATCGGTTTTACAAAAAAAAAACTTCTTTATCTTTACTGTTTTACATATTGCTCTTGTAAACTTGGGGGGATGTTGCTGGGGGTATGCGAACACCTATGAGTGGTCTTGCTCATTCGTATTCATACACTGCTATTCTTCATTGCAGGGGCGTGTATATTCTGAGAGCTCTGCTTTCAGACATGCCCCCTGCACTTGTACACTCTCCGTGTCTGTTTAGGAGCTCAGGCAGCGTGCCTTCATTAATATGCATGGCGTGCTGCCATCCTGCTCCTAAATGGCTGCTTCCATGCAAGACTAAGCTAATCCTGCATGGAAGGATAGTGAATCCAGGGGATATTGTTGGTAATCTAATGCATGACTAGGTGGAATAGTTATATTTTGTTTATCTACTGCATAACTAGATGGAATATATGTTTAGTTATCTATTGTATGACTAGGTGGAACAGTTATATTTTTGATTATCTGCTGCATGACTAGCTGGAATGATTATATTTTTGATTGTATGTTGCATGAGTAGGTGGAATTGTTTTATTTTGGTTATTTACTGCATGATTAAGAGGAATAGTTATGCTTCTGGTTAGCTACTGCATGCCAAGGTGGAATATTTTTATTTGTGGTTATCTACAACATGGCTAGGTGGGATAGTTATATTTCTGCCTATCTACTCTATGACTTGGTGGATTAGTTATATTTCTGGTTATCTATTATATGACTATATGAAACAGTTATATTTTGATTATCTGCTGCATGAGTTGGTGAAATAATTATTTTTTGGTTATCTAATGAATGACTAGGTGGAACAGTTCTACTTCTGGTTATCTATCACATAGCTAGGTGAAATATTTATATTCTTAGTTATCTATTGCATGACTAGGTGGAAATAGTTATTTTTTATTATCTACTGCATGAGTAAGTGGAATAGTTATTTCTTTGAATATCTGCTACATGACTAGGTGGAATAGTTGTATTTCTGGTCATCTACTGAATTACTGGGTGGAATAGTTACTGCATGACTAGGTAGAATAGTTATATTTCTGGTTATCTACTGCATGAGTGGATGGAATAGATATACTTACTGCATGACTAGGTAGAATAGTTATATTTCTGGTTATCTACTGCATAACTAGGTGGAATAGTTATATTTTTGATTATTTACCGTGTGACGGGGTGGAATGATAGCATTTTTGTTTATCTTGACTTGGTGGAATAGTTATATTTCTGATTGTCTACTGCATGACTGGGTGAAATAGTTATGTTTTTGGTTAACTACTGCATGGGAAGATGCAAAAGTTATATTTTGGTTGTCCTACATATAATGATGATCAGAGCATGAGCCTACTTGCTTCAGGTGTTTGCCATTTGGATCTATAGTAGTTCAATTTTATGCATTAACAATGTTAGTGGAATATAGTAGTTATATATCTTCTTGGGATTATACATATCAGTTTTATGCATTAACCACGTTAGTGGGCTATAGTAGTTATAAAACTTCTTGGGATTATACACATCGGTTTCATGCATTAACCACGTTAGTGGAATATAGTAGTTATAAAACTTCTTGGGATTATACATATCGGTTTTATGCATTAACCACATTAGTGGAATATAGTAGTTATAAAACTTCTTGGGATTATACATATCAGTTTTATGCATTAACTATGTTAGTGGAATATAGTAGTTATAAAACTTCTTGGGATTATACATATCAGTTTTATGCATTAACCATGTTAGTGGAATATAGTAGTTATAAAACTTCTTGGGATTATACACATCGGTTTCATGCATTAACCACGTTAGTGGAATATAGTAGTTATAAAACTTCTTGGGATTATACATATCACTTTTTATGCATTAACTATATTAGTGGAATATAGTAGTTATAAAACTTCTTGGGATTATAAATATCAGTTTTATGCATTAACTATGTTAGTGGAATATAGTAGTTATAAAACTTCTTGGGATTATACATATCAGTTTTATGCATTAACCATGTTAGCAGAATAATCTGTAGGCAATCATTTTCTTTAGATTCGCTACTAGCCTGTGGCTACTGAGCGTCCCTGGCTTTTATCTTCTATTTACATTCTGTTCTCGCTACCTTTACCTAATCTTTTCTGCTACTGGTTGTGCCCCGCTGGACGTTCAAGACTAACAACATTCATCTACCATACCCTGTCTGTCCTACTCTATCCTGGGAAACCAAAGTAGTCCTTGAACTGTACTCCAAGATAACTACAGAAACTGTTCTCACTACCTTTACCTAATCTTTTCTGCTACTGGTTGTGCCCCACTGGACATTCAAGACCAACAGCATTCAACTACCATACCCTGTCTGTCCTACTCCATCTTGGGAAACCAAAGTAGTCCTTGAACTGTACTCCAAGATAACTACAGAAACTGTTCTCACTACCTTTACCTAATCTTTTCTGCTACTGGTTGTGCCCCGCTGGACATTCAAGACCAACAACATTCAACTACCATACCCTGTCTGTCCTACTCCATCCTGGGAAACCAAAGTAGTCCTTGAACTGTACTCCAAGATAACTACAGAAAGTATGTCAAACGAGGTTCTACCTCCCTCCACATACATATGATTTTGATTTTGTTGAATAACTTGCTAGGTCTGCAGTGTAAACCTACCAGAATAGCCAGCAGCCATACCCCCTCTATTTTGCTTTCTTCTTCTCTATTTTGCTTTCTTCTACTCTGAACCCCCCTACACAGGTTATCCTAGTCTTTTTGTAGCAATTTTCTCTTCAAGCCTTTCTGATTTTTTTATTACCTCTCCTGTGGTCACCACTCTGTGCTATGTCAGTTCTTGACCACTAGATGGCAGTCTTTACCTGTCTCTAACACTTTCTCTCACTATTTTCCACCTATAGAATTATAATCCCTTAGTCTGTCACTCTCCACTTCTTCTTCACTCATATCCCAGTCCGTATTCATCCTACAGCCTCTCTATTTTCTTTACTAACATCTACACAACTCTTCCTCTACCACCCTGCTTACCTTCCTCTATACTTACTCTCGACTTTACTGATTGTTTTCCTCACCATCCTGCTGTGTCTGTCCTTTATGTCTGCCCCGCTCCGCTTCCCTACCTTACTCCCAAATCCCACCCACCCCAGTACACTTACATTTATTCCAACCCTAGATCTCCTCCCCTTCCCCTAAGCCAATCGTATCTCTACTCCTCCCCCTCCCATCATTCATCAGTTAACTATTCCCTCCCCTATCTGTATCCTTCTCCTTCCTGTACTCTCAATTATACCCCTATTCCCTTTTCACTTAATTAGTCACCTATCATCCTGCTGCCTCCTCCTAATTTACTCTACCCTAGTTAAGAATGACTCCTCCCCTCCCACATACACTTCTTATCTCTTCTATAAGCATTCTTCTCCTAACAACTGCCTTCAATGCCACCTCCTATTCCTCTTTCAAATTACCCCCCTTCTTTTCCTCCCCTACCTCTACTACTCTCCTCCATCCCAACCTCATCTCTTCCCACTTTCACAACATATCCCCCTCACTAATACAGCCTAACCCACTTCACTATTTTAAGCTAAAACATCTAGCCTATTCAACAAAGCATCTTACACCAAAAGTGATGTTTTTCTTCCCACAAATGACAAGTTGCAAACCATAGGTCATGCCTCTCTCTTCCTCTAACTGGCTTGTCCTAGCAGGAGACATTCACCCCAACCCTGGACCAAAGACTAATAGCAATCACTCTCCCGCTATCTCTCCAAATACTACCAACCACAAATATCTCAAGCTAATTACCCTTAACACCCAGAGTGTAAAAACAAAATAGCACTCGTTCATGCTTGGCTAAATCACACTACACCAGATATAGTAGCAGTCTCAGACACATGGCTACAACCCCACATTACTGACTCTGAGATTTTACCCCCTGGCTTTCAAACACTCAGATGTGACCACCAAAATAAAAAAGGAGGAGGAGTAGCCTTAATCTATACTAGCCTACTGAATATCTCTCCTTACCAAAACCCTATTCCTCAGTTCAGCAATGCTGAACTAGTCATAGGAATTCTTAAACTGAATAACTATAAAAGTATTTGTGTTATCGCCATCTATATCCCCCCTGGAAATAATACTACCACTCTAGAAAACATTCTTCTATGGGCCTCAGCTAACATTAAGCTTGAGACATACATATTAGGTGATGTGAACATTGACTGGAATAGAATCAACAGCAACAATCCCTCCCTATCTATCAATCTTCTTAATTTCACTCAACTAATAAATGGTATTACCAGACCTAATAGAAACAACCCCCCCCCCAGGGTCCACTCTGGACTGGATCTTAGTCTCCCACCCTAATAAAATCTCATACTCTGGTTTATTACCAGACACCATAAGTGACCATCTCCCAGCCATCATTCACCGAACTACCCACTCCTCCCCTCACCAACACCAATATACCCATACTCGTAATCTTACAACCTTTAACCCTTCACCGAACTATCCACTCCTCCCCTCACCAACACCAATATACCCATACTCGTAATCTTACAACCTTTAACCCTTCTATCGAACTACCCACTCCTCCCCTCACCAACACCAATATACCCATACTCGTAATCTTACAAATTTTAACCCTTCTTTATTCGCCAAAACCCTTAAACTAACAAACTGGGACAACCTAAAAACTCTTCCACTAGATGAAGCCATAGATTTCTTCAGTACAACCTTCCTGAGTATCCTAAGCACTCAAGGCCCACCTAGAATAAAATGAATAAAACCCAACTCCACACCATGGCTAACTAAAGATACCAAAACACTTATGCTACAAAGAGACAAAACCTGGAAACTTTACAACAAAAATAAACACTGTGTTACCTTCCAAAAATATAAACAACTCTGCAACTTAACCAAAAAGCATGTTACAAAAGACAAAAAAATCATATTATATTAAACTTCAGTCTACCCACCCCAAAAATCCCAAACAATTCTGGAACTCCATTAACTCTCTTCTGCATCCAGGTACCAAAAGTAATCCCTGTCCTGACAACAAAAAAACTGATACAGAAATTGCTACCCTCTTCAACTCCTTTTTTACTAACTCTATAGCTGAACTCACTAAGACCTTCCCCAACCAGGTCTCCTCCCTTCCACTCAATCCAACTGCCCCTTCCTCTCGTCAACCCCCCACTCCCAATCCTTCCCCCACTTTTTATCTAAAACCCATCTCAACCTCCTACATCAAAAAGCTTCTCTCTAAACTTAAGCCATGCTCCAACGCCCCTGACAATATTCCCTCACTCTTTCTAAAGCTTGCCACAGATGGTATCGCCATCCCCATCAGCATTCTCATCAATAGATCCATACAGGAATCATATGTCCCCAAATTGTGGCATGTAGCCTACATCCTGCCCCTCCACAAAGGAGGCAAAAATAATAACATCTCTAACTTCCGACCCATAGCCATTCTTTCACCAATCTCAAAGATCCTTGAAAAATGCATCCATCTCCAACTCATGCCCTTCCTCATCAATAATCAACTCCTTACCTCTACCCAACATGGCTTCCGTCCTGGACATAGTACAATAACTGCTCTCCTCTCTTTTTTAGACATAATAAACCTTGCTCGTGACTCTGGAGAAATTGTTTCCATCATCTCCCTAGATCTATCCAAGGCATTTAATACCATCTCCCATACCCACCTTCTGAATCATCTCTCTAACCTTAATCTCTCTCAAAACTGCCTTACCTGGTTCCACAGTTATCTCTCTAACAGATCCCAGGCTGTGAAATGGCAAACTGGTACCTCTACCTTCCTTCCAACCCTTACCGGGGTTCCCCAGGGGTCCATACTAGGACCAATGCTCTTTAATATATTTGTCAATGATTTTCACGCCGCCATTCCTAACATTAAAATAGTGCAATATGCAGATGACTCCACTTTAGTCTGCTCTGCTGCTCATCTCACCGAGCTCCAGGCAAAAACCCAATTGGCCTTTACAACTACCGAGCACGGGATGCTTCATAACCATCTCTCACTTAATGCCAATAAATCCAAAATCCTTCTTTTCTCTCCCTCAAAAACTGTCACACTTGACAAGCAATCCTTCAATATCATCAGCCATGCCAACTCCTCTATAGAAGTTGTCCCATTTGCTAAACTTCTTGGGGTCACTATCGATGAACACCTGAAATTCGATACACATGTCCAACTTAATATAAAAAAAAAACCATTAGAAGCTAGGTATGTTATATAGAAATGCTCACTTTCTCTCTCCATCTACAAGGCAAACTCTAGCTTTTACTTATTTACTACCATCACTATTGTACGGTGCTCCACTTCTAACCAATCTTTCTATTATCATCTCATCAAAACTAGAAATCTGCTACAACAAAATTGCTAAATTTACTACTAAATCTAAACACTCCTCCCATCATTGCACCTCTCTCCACATGCTAAAGTGACTAGAGCTTCCTAACCACCTTGTCTACCTTCAGCTTCCTACAGCCCACAAAATAATCTTTAAACCTACTGCATGCCTTGCTCTTACTAATATCTTACCATTCTACACTCCGAACAGACCCCTTAGATCTGCCCAACAAAATCTACTTTCTGTATATAAACCAAAACACCCCCCCTTGGCCAGTTTCTCCTTTCCTATTCACTAGCCAAAAAATGGAGCTCCCTCCCACCCCTGCTAAGAATCACTACAAGCTTTGAACTCTTCAAATCCCAGCTCCAGTCCCACCTTTCCCAAAACTGGAAACGTAATTGCATTCTTCCTACCTAACTCCTACTAATATCACTTATACATGTACTCCCTCATGCACATGCTTCCTAATATCACTTATACATGTACTCCCTCATGCACATGCTTCCTAATGTCACTTATACATGTACTCCCTCATGCACATGCTTCCTAATATCACTTATACATGTACTCCCTCATGCACATGCTTCCTAATATCACTTATACATGTCCTCCCTCATGCACATGCTTCCTAATATCACTTATACATGTACTCCCTCATGCACATGCTTCCTAATATCGCTTATACATGTACTCCCTCATGCACATGCTTCCTAATATCACTTATACATGTACTCCCTCATGCACATGCTTCCTAATATCACTTATACATGTACTCCCTCATGCACATGCTTCCTAATATCACTTATACATGTACTCCCTCATGCACATGCTTCCTAATATCACTTATACATGTACTCCCTCATGCACATGCTTCCTAATATCACTTATACATGTACTCCCTCATGCACATGCTTCCTAATATCACATATACATGTACTCCCTCATGCACATGCTTCCTAATATCGCTTATACATGTACTCCCTCATGCACATGCTTCCTAATATCACTTATACATGTACTCCCTCATGCACATGCTTCCTAATATCACTTATACATGTACTCCCTCATGCACATGCTTCCTAATGTCACTTATACATGTACTCCCTCGTGCACATGCTTCCTAATATCGCTTATACATGTACTCCCTCATGCACATGCTTCCTAATATCACTTATATATGTACTCCCTCATGCACATGCTTCCTAATATCACTTATACATGTACTCCCTCATGCACATGCTTCCTAATATCACTTATACATGTACTCCCTCATGCACATGCTTCCTAATGTCACTTATACATGTACTCCCTCATGCACATGCTTCCTAATATCGCTTATACATGTACTCCCTCATGCACATGCTTCCTAATATCACTTATACATGTACTCCCTCATGCACATGCTTCCTAATATCGCTTATACATGTACTCCCTCATGCACATGCTTCCTAATATCACATATACATGTACTCCCTCATGCACATGCTTCCTAATATCACTTATACATGTACTCCCTCATGCACATGCTTCCTAATATCACTTATACATGTACTCCCTCATGCACATGCTTCCTAATATCACTTATACATGTACTCCCTCATGCACATGCTTCCTAATATCACTTATACATGTACTCCCTCATGCACATGCTTCCTAATATCGCTTATACATGTACTCCCTCATGCACATGCTTCCTAATATCACTTATATATGTACTCCCTCATGCACATGCTTCCTAATATCACTTATACATGTACTCCCTCATGCACATGCTTCCTAATATCACTTATACATGTACTCCCTCATGCACATGCTTCCTAATGTCACTTATACATGTACTCCCTCATGCACATGCTTCCTAATATCGCTTATACATGTACTCCCTCATGCACATGCTTCCTAATATCACTTATACATGTACTCCCTCGTGCACATGCTTCCTAATATCACTTATACATGTACTCCCTCATGCACATGCTTCCTAATATCACTTATACATGTACTCCCTCATGCACATGCTTCCTAATATCACTTATACATGTACTCCCTCATGCACATGCTTCCTAATATCACTTATACATGTACTCTGCACTCCCTCATGCACATGCTTCCTAATATCACTTATACATGTACTCCCTCATGCACATGCTTCCTAATATCACTTATACATGTACTCCCTCATGCACATGCTTCCTAATATCACTTATACATGTACTCCCTCATGCACATGCTTCCTAATATCACTTATACATGTACTCCCTCATGCACATGCTTCCTAATATCGCTTATACATGTACTCCCTCATGCACATGCTTCCTAATATCGCTTATACATGTACTCCCTCATGCACATGCTTCCTAATATCGCTTATACATGTACTCCCTCATGCACATGCTTCCTAATATCACTTATACATGTACTCCCTCATGCACATGCTTCCTAATATCGCTTATACATGTACTCCCTCATGCACATGCTTCCTAATATCACTTATACATGTACTCCCTCATGCACATGCTTCCTAATATCGCTTATACATGTACTCCCTCATGCACATGCTTCCTAATATCACTTATACATGTACTCCCTCATGCACATGCTTCCTAATATCGCTTATACATGTACTCCCTCATGCACATGCTTCCTAATATCACTTATACATGTACTCCCTCATGCACATGCTTCCTAATATCACTTATACATGTACTCCCTCATGCACATGCTTCCTAATATCACTTATACATGTACTCCCTCATGCACATGCTTCCTAATATCACTTATACATGTACTCCCTCATGCACATGCTTCCTAATATCACTTATACATGTACTCCCTCATGCACATGCTTCCTAATATCACTTATACATGTACTCCCTCATGCACATGCTTCCTAATATCACTTATACATGTACTCCCTCGTGCACATGCTTCCTAATATCACTTATACATGTACTCCCTCATGCACATGCTTCCTAATATCACTTATACATGTACTCCCTCATGCACATGCTTCCTAATATCACTTATACATGTACTCCCTCATGCACATGCTTCCTAATATCACTTATACATGTACTCCCTCATGCACATGCTTCCTAATATCACTTATACATGTACTCCCTCATGCACATGCTTCCTAATATCACTTATACATGTACTCCCTCATGCACATGCTTCCTAATATCACTTATACATGTACTCCCTCATGCACATGCTTCCTAATATCACTTATACATGTACTCCCTCATGCACATGCTATTTTTCCCTACAACTGCCTTGCTCTGAAATCTAAAGAATGGTCAGATGTAAATATTGTACATAGCTCTCTCTCCCTTCTGTCTGTTACTTTTGTCCCTCCTTTTTCTTCCTTTCTTTGTGCACCTTTTCAATTTGATACAACTCCATATATAATTTTACATTTGTTTTCTAAAACATTTTATAATTGTATGTATAATTGCATAAATGTATGTTTGTTTTAATTGTATGCAATACGGAGCTTTTCTCCCCGGGCCTCCACTGAAAATGGGCCCTCTGGGCCCAGTGGACCTCCCGGTTATCAAACTGGAAATAAAATAAATAAATTTTCGTCTCAGACCATTAGCACACATAATGTAATACTTGATGTAGTATTCACACATTACAACCTAAGATAATCAGCTACTGTCTCTGTAAGCTAACAATTTCACTTGTAAAAAATCAGTAATTTAATAATTACTGACATTGAACAGTATCTTATTTATACAGCTGAGTTTAGATAAAACAAGTATTAGAAGGCTTCATATAAACACCTTTATTGATTACCTGAAACATGTTCATTCTGCCTTTCTATTTATTTTTTATCTGTTTATTTATTCATTCAGTTTTGTTTATATAATGAATCAAAGTCTGAAAGAAAACAGAAGATAAGTCATTGTGGTGTTACATTCTTGACTAGGACACTGACTCCATATGGTAGATGTCTGGGAGGAGAAGGCACAATCCTTAATTCTAAAGTTGCTGTAGATCCTGTAGATTTTTGCTTCTCTTCCCATGTTTCAACAAATGATGCAATATGGAGGTACCTCTAGAGCTGACTGGGCAGAGGAAGGTAGACCACTTTACAGAAGTGTCTAAACAGCAGACGTCCTTTGGTAGGGTCAGGTAATGGGAAGCCAGCTATCTCTTTTTAAAGTTGGACGATGTTCCTTACTGCAGGAAGGTATGGTATAAAAATACATTTATAGAACTTACTCGTACTTAGAATATAGAGGTATTATTTTGTGAAGTAGCAAAAAAACAAAAGAGCCACTCTGCACTTGAGATGCACTGGGCCAAGAGCTATTTATCCCTTAGGGCACATAATTCAAGAGATGTCATAATCAAGGTTGATTATTAGTTGGAGATGACTGCTGTGTGTGTGATGGATAGGTTAAAACATATTAGCTAGATGCTTAAGAACAGAAGGCAGTAGTGTTGAAACTTTTTAATAATAACAACATTCATAAAATAAATAAATGTTGGCAGATTGCTATTTAGTGGCCCAACATTTGCGAGGCTATGGCAGAAAAGACATTTTACCATTCCTTCTTAGTATCAGTAACCCAAAAGCATTGTCTCAGCTACAGACAACACTCATTCAAATAACCCTTATGGCCCTTAGTCTTCGCTGGCAATTACAAATATGCTGAAGGAGCTTGTCTTGACTACCTACTGGGAACAGCAAATTAATATGTAGCGTGCCATGCATTGTCCGTATGTCTAACAAGCCTGTTATCTTTTTGATTAACAAGGAAAACAGTCAAGATTGTATCTCTGATAGGCTTTCAGTTGCTGCCCAGTTTTATAATTAGCAGCTGAAGAGAAGTAAATGGCAGAGAATCATGTTGCTTATTAAAATGATAACGTGTGCTAATTCTGTAATTAAAGTATGGCCTTTAAAAAGAAGATATCGGCCAGTCCTATATAGTGATAAGAGTGACCAGTGCTGGTGCCCACCATGCTCTTGGTGCATTTTTATGCTGTCATTTTTCAGGACAGTGACTGTAAATTTCAGCTACCAAAGTAAATTAAGTATGTAAACACAATAACATAAAGAAAGAGATGAGGGAGAAGTGAGTAATGAAACCATCAGTCAGTACTGAAATATTATATAAATTCTTAATAAGATCTTTAAGATTTTTGTTTAGAGCCAATCAGTTTGTGAAAACTGTTGTCTGTGGAGTGCAAATCAAAGGCTGCAAGAACCAATGCAGTGAGTAAAGGTATACAACTCAAAACTAAAAAAAAGTAGTTATTTAAGCACAGGAGTCACTATGGCCAGATAAGTCAAAAGCCATACAGGAAATAAACACATTTAAAGAGCAGTACAAAAGCAATCTTCAAAATGGTACTGCAGGCTCAGAGTCCACAAGAGTCTGATAACAGTATAAAAGTACAGTGGCAACATTTTGGGTTTTAGTGGCAGCTTGGAAGTCCAAATTTAATAATAATTTAAGTACATTAAGTATAACAAATCAGAAAGACAAAATGTGTCTTGCTTATGGCACTACGATTACATATGTTTGGGAAGAAAGTGTAGGGAATATGTAAACATGTCAGATGAAGCAAATACATGCGCTACAGTTCTACACAAGTTATCAAATTATCTTAACCCCCAGAAATACAAGTTCAAAATGTAGTATAGGAAAATCAAGAGTCAACAGATTTGTACTATACAAGTGGGAAAACCTAGTACAGAACTGTAGCCTTTGTGACTTATATAGAGAGATTAAAACATGTCTTATACAGGACTTTGTGTTGGCACAGGTCAGGCAAAAAGCATTATCGGAAAGGATTTTATTTAACAGCATGCATGACTATGTAAAATCAGTAGAAGTCTCTGCAGGATAAGCAGATAGAATAGAGAATAGTAAAGTAAATACTATTCAACAGGTACATAGTATCAGAGCAGGCAAAACAAGGGTAATGTTTGAAACAGGAAGAATAGTAACAAAGTGGCAAGAATAGCTTCATCCTGTGACACATTACTAGCTTCACTACTGGAGTCCAGAGCAATGCCTATGATATGGCTGCCACTACAATCACAGATCAATCGACTGACCACCTGTGGAAATAAGGCCCCGAATTCCTCCACTTGAGGTAGACACTTTACTTCCACCTGCAGAGATCTTACCACTCTCTTCTTGGAGAGAACCTTGATCTCTGATTTAAGAACACTGATTTTCATCCTATCAACTTCATACTCAGCAGCAAGCCACTCCAACACATGCTAAAGCTTGCAACACTTGAGGCTGAGAAGACAATATTGTCTATAAATAAAGCAGGTGCAGTTCTCATGTAAACACACCAAATATGCTCCAGATCTTGGCTGTGCGTTATTGTCTGTAAAAAACAAAGATGAGGTTCTCATGTACACAAATTGAATATGCTCCAGACCTTGGCTGTAGCTTGACATCCTGTCTGTGAAACTCATGAACAGAAGGGGATACAAGATGTATTTTCTGGAGAATTCTTAACCATCTTGAAGGTATTCAACTTAATTCTGATGATACAGATACAGCTATTATTCCTCAAGTACAAAAACTGAATGATATATGGCAGTATTCATGTACTGACATAATACTTCCAACAAGGCATTCTGGGGCATGCCGTCATATATCTTCTTTCTCTGGGTCATCAAAACCCATGTAAACAGTAATGATAAACTCCCATGACCCTGTCCAATAACCATGCAAGGACAAAGAGAGGATCCAGTATCCATGGCTAGGAGAGAAATTGTGAAAGAAATCAACAAACAAAATATCCACATTTAATCCAAAATAAACACAGTAAAGGTTTTATACAAGAAACAGACTGAAGCAGCATTTCATGTATTGCTAGGAAAAGACGGTTGTCCACTGAGTTGCATCATAGCTATGTCAAAGAATCAAACAAAACATAATTTGAGTGAAGACAAAGCAAACTATACTATATCCACTACTGAATAAATACAGGATTATCTGAAGGCACTACAAATGAGAAATCTTCTTGTCAGACGTAATAAAGACATTATCTTCCTTCAAATGGGAGGTGAATGATTGGATGGCTATTCAGAAATTTAGCCCTGGCTTGAGAGGCCTAACCCTGCCAAGGCAAAAATGGTGACAACGGTCAGTTGCTTTGTATTTTCTATGCTCTTATGATCCTAAGACTATTCATTTAGACCTGCTGCACAACCACACTCAGTAAAACTTAATACTGACCATTCATTCAAACCCATTTCACAACCGTAAAGGAGAATTTCATTTCATCAGTGATGAAAGGTAGATGATGAATTTAAAAGTTTGAAACTCACACACAAGACACAGTTTTGAAAGAAACAGGATGAACGTTCTGTTGTTTTTTTTTTTTTTTTTTTTTTTTTAGCAGAAACACTATCCCAGTCCAAAAGTTCAAATTAGATGAGAATATGTAGGATATGACAGCAGGGAAACAGGCCGAACAAAAGAACAGGTATGTCAGATCAACAGTGGATGACATTAATCATTGGAATAAATGGAATAATGTATACAGCAAACTAAATCTGATGTCAGGTTGTCACTGACACTATATGAGTCGCTATGTCCAGCTGTTGTTTTGGAAGAGAGGTATGAGGCCTGCTACTGGAATGGAGCAAAACTGCATGGCATACAGTTTACCCCACCTGTCTTACTCACCACTCTGCTGTTATTTGTTTGTAGTGTTTTAAAACAAGGAGAAAATTGGCCTCCTAACTTGCACTACACAGAATGGGGGTCAGATGATGCAAACGATAGTTACTGTTGGATGGAGAAAAAATGGTCCTGGCCTGCTGGAAGGGAACATCTCATACATACCGCTGTTTCTTTCTTCTGTTCACCCGTCACTTCTGTCTTTTAGTAACTTTTATTAGAAAACTGTTGATGCCTTGTCTGTATGTAATAAAGAAATCTAATTCTTACATAGTTAGTTTCTGTTATGTTTCTGGACAGGTTTGTGGAACATTCTCCATAGTTTTCTCTTTGTTTTCTGATTGCTGTATAACTTTTTCAGACGATGTTTCAAAAGGAAAGGCCCTTTCTAGAGGAGCAAGCACTAACTTGGCTTTAATGCCCTCTGTGAGGAGCTGTTTTCCTATGCCATGTATCTCACCTAAAAAAGAAATCTACAGCAGAGGTTGAGAAACAGACTTGACCTGTGAAACAATGCTATGGACGATAAATAAATAAACAGCATTTGTGTTCAGTAAATTTATATAAAACACCTAACTCCAGTGTTTTGGCTAACATCTTCCAAAGCTTAATATAATTAGAAACAGAACAGCCATTTAAATAATGCAAAAATAACAAAAATAATAATCAATACAAAAAACTAATTAATCAATAAAACAATACACAAATAAAAATACTTTATCTTAGTTTAAAGCATTTTCCATGAACATTCAGCATTAAGAGCAAAGGGATGTTCTGTTTGTTTTCAGTTTGGGAAGGCATTAGCTGAGGTACTTGAGTTAGATGTTTTTAGCAAATTTGCTGAAGTAGACATTAACATGATCATAACCACATTTCACCATCTGTGAGCTTACGTTAAGAGTGAGTTATGAAACCCCTTTCAGCAGTATAATTATCTAGGATGGGGCAAAATGGGTGAATCCCCAGGATGAAATCTATCAAGGGGTGTGGGTGTGATCAGTTAGCAGAAGAGTATTCCCTATTGAAATGCTGACATTATAATGCTGAGTCTCGACATGCTGAAAAACCCTCACTGAAAATATAGGAGAGCACCGAATAATATACATCACTTTCCTCCTTTAAACTTCTTTTTTTGAAGGCAGCCTGGTACATCCTTTGAATTTATATATTCTAATCTTGAGATTGTCATGCCTTGGAGAAAAGGGAATATTCTGAGGAATGGCTGTTTCAGATTTAACATGTGTAAGTCCATTTTTTGCTGCAGTTCAGTCTCAACTTTACAGCACTCACTAAAGCAAGTCCCAGCATTTCAAATAGTTACCATCAGCAATCATTTATAGTGTGGTTGCTTTTAGAATGTGTCTGTGTGTGTGTTTGTGTGTGTGTGTGTGTGTGTGTGTGTGTGTGTGTGTGTGTGTGTGTGTGCGCGCGTGTGTGTTGTCTGTGGGTATGTGTGTGTGCATATGTGTGTGTGCATGTGTCTGTGTGTGTGTGCATGTGTTGTGTGTGTGTGTGTGTGTGTGTGTGTGTGTGTGTGTGTGTGTGTGTGTGTGTGTGTGTATGTTTTTGTTTTTGTCAGTACACCACTCTGGGATTGCCCACAGCAATGATGTGTGTAATCATGTTGTACTGCTTCACAGTTACTGACAGGGTTAACATTCTAATTTGTCCCCATGGAAAATATGTGCTTTTGAATGCAGGCTGCTTTGTCATTGTATTAGCTCTTCGCTGTGAACACTTATACATTGACTGTTACACAGGCAATTAAATGCTGAACCATGCTTTTCATCATTGTTGTAACACTATGGAGTGGGATAAGGACAACTAATGAAGCTGTCTGCTTTGGGTAATATTTTCAGATAACGTGTGCAATGTCTTTCTTTCCTCTAGTGCCCTGTGCCATCCTCCTAGCAAGTGCCCCCTTCAGCTTTAAGCTCAGGAGTCGGTAAAACTTCTGAACAAATACAAGAGAGAGAGAGAGAGAGAGAGAGAGAGAGAGAGAGAGAGAGAGAGAGAGAGAGAGACAGTGAGAGAGAGAGAGAGACAGAATCCTCTTTATACGTCTAAATCTGTAGCAAACCTCTGGCTATATTCATAGCAAGCAGCTTATTACAACTTATACCACATACAACACTGAAACACTTCAGTCCTGACTACAAAAGCAGTGTTGGCATTCATTTCTAAACCAGCATGCAGAAATACTGGTATGGAAATGAATGCTGATACTGTACTAGTGACCAATTGGCATCTGCCGATCATGGCGTCTAACATCTTACACCCGTAGCAGCTATTCTCTTCATCCCATGCTGCTAAACATCTGTCTTTCCTCTTATGGTTTTATTAGGAATAAATTACGAGGGCTTTATAGATGGATGTAAGGCATATGTCCAGTGGGAGAAGGCACATTAAATCCATGCAGAATAATTTTTTCCAAGTATGACATGATGATGGTTTAATGTTCCTAGTCACCAACCTGCAATGGAGTGTGTAGTCGCACAGTATGACCCTGACCCTGAGCCAGGGCTACATTGTGGAAAAGATGAAGTCATACTTGATTCTTTCAACAATGTGCTACCATTGGAAGATGGTAACAAAGAAGACCCTGGGACAGAGTTCTGATATGACACCCATATTGTAACCAGCAGTAATGCTGGGCAATGACATGGGCCACAATCATACTAAGCAGGGTAACATAAAGATATTCCACACATAAGAATGTTTATATTTTTGCTTTCAATAACACTTATATCTGTTCACTGATGATTTGCTGGTGCATGGTTTTGCAGACTGATATGCTCCTAGAATGCCAGAGCACTTTCGTAATATTTGAAAGTGTACTTGTAGCTATGTTGAGTATATGACTAACATACCTTGGTTCCTGTCATGCCTTTATCTGTGATTTGATCAGGTCTTCTGCAGCCCTTTTGCAGGTCTGTGGAATGGGCTATAGACAATGATTTAAAAACAGCCAAGACTGAAAACCGTTGCAGTGGTTAACTTATTAATGGAATGAGCAACATCTTTAAATAGTGTGAGGAATCTGTAGATGCTTGTTGCAGTGAACATGGCCTAACTGTTTTAAGGAACTTTCCATTTAATACATGAGTTACATTATTCCTAAAATTTAGTATTTGTGTATCAAAAGGTGATGTAATTTGTACTTAGATCTCAAACATCGTGTGGTCAGCCTGTGTGCACAATGCTGTTCTTCTGGTCACCCAGCTAAACATGGGTCCTAAATGTGCCTACCCAGCTGTTTTTTCTATATTCAGTTAGTCCAGGTTTGTAAGAACAATCCTGTGACAGTGTTTCAGATTATTAAGTCACAAGTATCAGTCTGATGAAGTGAAAATTCTATTACATAGGTGATGCACACAATCATTTCACGATGAGGTTGTCATGGCAATCATAGCTCATACTTCTGTATATTAGCTGCATTAATCATTTGCAGTAATTTTGAAACGTGGTTTATATGGTTTCAAGCCTGACTGACACTTCACTTCACTTCCCAATGAACATCTTCCCAGATTCATGTAGTTACCATCAATAGAAGTATGCTGGTGAAGGATTTTTTCCTATTTGTTGTTTTTCTGTCTGTGTTTGCAGCAGCAGTATGACAGACTGTGTTGCTGCTAATTAGTACGTCTGCACTCTGTTTTTTTCAGAAAAGGGTGTAGGTTGTCTTTTAAGGTTTCAGTCTTTCAATGTAAACTGGTAGCAAGCTCGAAACCTTATTAGAGCTTATCAAGGTGTTTGCTACCAAATAAATCTTCATTAAAACTTTTTCCCTTGCATATCTATTAAATTAAATTAGAGACACCGGCAATAGATGTGCTGATAAGGGCTCACTCTGAGGAAATCCATGCTAACAAGCACTGTCAGAACAATAATAAAACACAAACAGAGCACGTAGTCCCTAGTTCTCAAGCAAAAATAAAAGTCAAACAATCTTCTTTCCGAATTGAAGCATTTATTAAATCATTCCATTTGGCAGCATTACTTTTGACAGATGAGCGCTACCATTACTGCACATTTAGATGTTTCTCTTACTTGTATACAATTAAAATTTATTCTGTGAGGTCCTCATTAGAATAGTCACAAAAGGAATCATTCTGCTAGGGCAAAGAAGAGAGAGGTACTGCTCAATGGGAAGGTAGGTAGGAGTGGTCTGTAGCAAGAATGGATAGGTTCTGATTTTTTTAGAAAATCGACCAATGGGGTTTGTAGCCGTATATCTAATAAGGCAGACTTTAAAATTCTCAGTAGTTGCGTCTTGTCTTACACCAAATAGAAACTGTAGCAGTAAAAAAAAATGCTTAACCCCATTGTGAAGGTAGTCATCCTCGGTCTGGAATTATTTCTAGTATGGAGTTATGAGAAAAAAACAATTGACCATAGACTACTACTTCTTAATCTTCACTATGGAGATATTTGTAGACCCTGATCATGTCACAATGAAAAAAGCCTAATACCAATTACCAATAGCATGTAACTGCAGCTCAGCCAATCTTTAGTTTTATTTTAGACTTTGCATGTAGTTAATCAACTTAGTGTATAAGTGTCATACGAGGTTTTATTTGTCAGCCACTGTTATGCAAAGAATTTATGGTACATAAATACTTTTAGGGAAATGTATAGCCATATGCATGCATTGACATGACATTGTATTTATCTAAGAAAGCAATGATGTCAGAGTCTCCAGGGTGGGCTCAGAACATCAGCATACCAACCAACAAGCATGCTGCTGGGAAAAAAAAATTCTAGGATAGTGAACCACAGGTTGCACTGGTTTGATATCTGGTATATTGCAAAAGAGATATATATTGACAATGCTTGTCATGTGACCATAAAAAATAAGTAATTGTGAAAATGCTGTTTACATGGTTTTGAGACTGATTAATATTTAATTTCCAAAGGAACAGTCTTTCTCACATGCATGTAGGTTTGCAACATTTTTCATGCTCTACAGAGGTGAAGAAATATTTCATTGAGATTCATATCAAAGCATCAAACAGCCGCTATGTTTTTACCTCTAACAATGCAGTTAGATGAAAGTGGTTTGTTAAGCTGGGAGATGCTAATATTTTTGCTGCATAAAACTTAATAATTACAATGAATGCATTGTCTATGACAGTGGATTTGCTCACAATCTTTATTCATTTACTTATTTAAAACACATTCTACAAATGCAACACTAAAATAATAAAATGAAAGTATTTCTAAGACATTAAACGTTTATTCTCTTGGTACCTTGGCAACAAGCCTTTCAGGGAGGATAAAATAAAAACTTAAAAATAATGAATATATATACATACATAATAGAATGACATCACAATTAATTAACAAATAAAATTCAAGTAAATTTCAAAAAGACTTTCTGATTACAAGAATGATTAAGCCCATAAGGTAACAGGGTGTGATGTTTAACTTCAGAATGCCTGTAGTCTCTTTCAATAACAGAAACATTTAAAAATGCTCTGTTATTAATCTTATTTCGGGCTTTATTACATATTGTATATAGTTAATTTTAATAATTTGATTCTGTCTGTTAGTTTAATAGCATGTATTAAATTATTGTATTACTATTAAGAAAAGAAAAGAAAATTATCTTGAGTAAGAAAATACTCTGTTATTGAAAGTGAGTATATGTATGATAATAAATAATGAATAAATGTTTCTTGGCTTAGAAGAACTGTCATTTTATTATTTATTTAAAACAACTGCCTCCAGTCTATTGCTCTCCATTAGTCATATCTTCATGTCCACTCTCAGGCTTCATATACAGAAGGTAGCGAAAAAGGTGTGACTGGCACACTGGGAAGATGTTTTGATGACCATTCCCTTTTCTATTCATCCTGTTGTGTAAGTACGTCATTGATGCAAAAAGTACATATGCACGGAAATGGTTTGATATGCCTGTTATTGTTTTGGCTACCTTCTGAGCTATGCTACCTAGCTTCTAGTAGGAGTCTTAGTGTAGCAGCAAAGCCCTTATCCACCACTAAGAAAAAATGGAATTGGCAATTGCAGCTCAATCCTTCTCACATTACAGCAAGCTATCTGAATCCCAGCTTGTTAACTGAACCTGGAATACTAGAATTACTGCTGGAAGTCACCCTCTTCACTAGGAGGCATCTTCAGCCTGCTGATGGTCAAATGTGAAGTTATAAATTAAATGTTCTTAACTACATAGCTGCACTCTTTATGTACTCTTTCATCACGTTGTTTACAAGAGCTTGTAAAACATTAAATGTGTGTGAGCGTGTGTGTGTGTGTGTGTGTGTGTGTGTGTGTGTGTGTGTGTGTGTGTGTGTGTGTGTGTGTGTGTGGAGTGTGTAGGAGTTAGGTTGAGAAGTGGTTTGTTCAAGTACATGTTTAGATGAGTGTGCATGGTGCCAAAAAGAGGAACTTTGGTTGAGAATATGATGCCCCTGCACTGGCCCAGTAATCAAGGAGCCTCAATCCTCACCACTAGCACCAGTGAGGGACGTACACATTGGCACAATGATAAATGCACACACAGTAAAGTACAATTTCCCTTAAGAGCACACAGAGATCACAGTCAGTCTGGGTCTGGTTTCTCCCTCTTTCTCAAGATCCCCAATAAGATTTATATACAGACACACACACACACACACACACACACACACACACACACACACACACACACACACACACATACACACACACACACACACACACCTGGGGAAGGCTGGCACAGATTTACTAGCTATGACCTCTTCTGCCCAGACTATGAGATAGTTATCACTGCCACCAACCCCTACTTATCAGCTACTATAAAGGCCCTAACAAAGGGTGACCAATTCTACTGTGCAATGTTACTGCTATCCAAATGGTGTGACCAAGACCAAGGCTATTTAGGAGTGGCCTGTACAGTATCACCAAATACATATTCAAGTACTCTAAGCGCTTAAATATCTCTAAACAGACCAGCCACAAAGATCATTTTAAATATATTTAATAATAAATAATAAAAAGAACATGACAATACTCAGTACACAGACCTAGTTATTTCACAGTTCAGAATCACTGGAAATATTTTAAAACAACATTGCAGGGCAGTCTCAAATAAATACAGAAAACATCTAAACTAATCTTTACTATATTCCTATCTATGTCTAAAAGAGTGATTACTGTACTCTGGTTGCTTACTATTAGCCAGGTAAGTGCTGATTGGAGAATGTTCCAGGTCCAAAACAAGATACAAAATGCCTTGTCTCTCTCTTTCTCTCTCTCTCTGAGAGAGTTCTTAAATTAATATCACATATTACTGCTGGGTTAGCCTGGATGACATCACTCTTTGTCACCTGCCTTCACTTCCCAGGCTAACAGAAACTTAACAAAATTTAACATTTCTGTGTGACAGATACATATCTCTCAGATGTTTTTCCAGAACTGGAAGTCGTAAAACAAATAACACTTTTACATTTTAAACCTAGTAATTAATTTTCTTTTCAGACAATAGAAAAACTTGTAGCTCTAGACATTTTGTCTGTTTTACTGAAAATGAGAGATAACACAATCGTAAAACAATCTCAACTTATTTTCTTAAAGTTTTGTAAGTTAACTCTGTGTGTTCCAGCTTCTACTATTAAAACATACATTTGCACAGGTATATAGTTTACATTCATTTCTGTTCTTTTCCAGTAGGGTACACTGTGGACACATCCTTGAAGCTCAGTACATAACATACAGTTCTGTGTAAATCATAGCAATATTCACAAATGACATAGAATTATTTACAAAATTCCAGCCAGCTGGGCTGGAAGCATCACAATCCCACCCCCCCCCCCAAAACAAAACTCAAGCTAGTTTTTCAAGTGCCCCTTGAGAAACGTTGCTCGAGAGGCTTGAGCCTGTCTGGGAATACCTTACCCCATTCCCTGTCTTGAGAAACCATCTGTGTTGGCATTGCTAACCCCACTGCTGCGGTGCTGCGGAGCTCATATCATATGCTTACAACCCTAGGCTCCACCTTAGTAACTTGGCATTTTGCTGGCTGGCTTGATGTAGCCATGTTAAGGGATCGTGGTCTGTAACTACAGTGAATTTTCTTCCATACAGATAAGGCTGAAGTTTCTGTAGTGCCCACACTATGTCGAGGCATTCCTTTTCTAAAGCTGCTTAGCATTCCTCCCAGAGTTGGAGCCTATGATTTAGATATGCCACTGGGTGCTCTTCTCCCTCTCAGGAAACCTGGCTAAGTACAGCCTCCACCCCATGGTTTGAAGCATCCACCTGCACAACAAATTATTTGCTGTAATTTGGACTGGCTAACACAGGGAGTCCTCCCAAAACTCATGCCTGAATGACTTCCACTTTGACAGATTCTGGCCTGATTTTACCACTTCCCACTATATGTCCCAGGTAGGAGACCTCTGCCATACCCACCTGACATTTACTGGGCTTAATGGTCAACCCTGCCTTCTGTAGTCTGCCCAGCACCTCTCTGACATGCTGAAGATGCTCTTGCCAGGAATGGTTGTAGATGGCAATATGATCTAGGTAAGCAAAGGCAAAAATCTCCTACTCCTGGTAGGATATGATCTACCAGCCTCTGGAAAGTTGCTGGGGCATTTTCATCCCAAAGGGTATCTTTGTGAGCTCATACAAGTCAAAAGGAGTCACAAAGGCTGACCTTTCTCTAGCACTTGGAGTCAAGGACACCTGCCAGTAACCCTTGGTAAGATTAATGGTGGTAAGATACTTAACCCCACCCAGCTGATCTAGGGCTTCATTTGTCCTAAGCATGGGGTAAGCATCTGACTCTGTGTGACTATTTAATTTCTTGTAGTCCACACAGAACCTGATGCTGCCATCCTTCTTTGGTACCAGCACCATTGGGGAGGGCCAGGGACTGCTAGACTCCTGGATTATCCCTAGTGCCAACATTTCCTGTATCTCCTCCTTCAGAGTCTGTTTGACTCTCTCAGGCACCCTATAAGGGGCCTGCCTAATAGGCCTTTGAGTCCTGGATCCACATGGTGTTGCACCAGTTGGGTGCACCCTGGTTTCCCAGTGAACATGTCCCCAAACTCCTGTAACACTGCTTGGATTTCTCAAACCTGGGCAGGGGATAACTGCTGGGACATTGCTACCCAATCCACTGAGATGTCAGCTCGAACCTCACTGAGGAGATCAGAGATTAGATCCCCCTCAAACTCCTCTTGCAATTCACTGCAAATACTCAGCACAAGACCCTCCCTATCATGGTAAGGTTTCATCATGTTAACATGGTATAATTTGCACCCCTGATTCCTGCCTAGCAGTTCTATCATGTAGTTAACATCACTGACCTTTCTTACCACCTTGTAGTGTCCCTACCATGCTGCCAGCAGCTTGCTGTGTCTGACAGAAATGAGAACCATTACCTGCTGCCCTAGAGTATACTCTCTAGCTTGAGCATTCTTGTCATACCAGACCTTTTTCTGCTGTTGGTCTTTTGTCAGGTTCCCTGAGCCTAGTCCTGAGGTTTAGGACATATGCCTTAACAGACTCCTTGTGGGATTCATACTCTCCCTCCCACTCATCTCAAATAAAATCTAGAGGTCCCCTCACCCTACGCCCATACAGCAACTCAAAGGGTGAAAAACCTGTAGATTCCTGGGGCATCTCTCTGTAAGCAAACAACAGATGGGGCAGATATTTCTCCCAGTCCCTCTTAAACTGGTCTGCAAATGCCTGTAGTGTGGAATTGAGTGTAGAGTTTAATCTTTCAACAAGACTATTAGTCTGGGGATGGTAGCGGGTGGTCTTTAGTTGCTTCACCCCACAGTACTTCCACAGACAAACCAGCAAGTCTGACATGAAATTGGCAGCTCTGACAGTCAGTATTTCTTTAGGAAAATCTACCCTGCTGAAAATTTCTAACAAAGCATTTGCCAGCTTTTCTGCATCAGTAGAGGACAGAGCCACCAACCCAGGGTATCTGGTCGCATAATCTACTACCACTAGGATATACTTTTTTCCTGTGGAACTTGAGGTACTTAAGAGACCCCACAATATCCATAGCTACCCTCTGAAATGGCTCCTCAATCACAGGCAAAGACATCAAAGGAGCTTTCACCTTGTCTCCTGCCTTGCCTACCTTTTGGCACTGCAGTACCCTGTTACATTTCTGGAAATCCCGGGCCAATAGAAGTTCTGCATAATATGTCTCTTTGTAAGTTTTATGCCCATATGACCTGGAAAGGGAATATCATGGGCTATGGCTAGAAGTGTCAACTCTGGGCACTACCAACTGCTGTATTTTCTCACCCTCTAGCCCATCCTCAGGGGTTCACTCTCTATACAGTAACCCTTTGTCCCAGGATACAGATTCCCCCTTCCCTTGAGAATTAAGTGCCTATCTAGCTACCCTCCCTCAAGCCATGTAATGTAGGGTCAGAGAGCTGAGCCTCTCTCAACTCTCTCGTAGTAACCCTTCCCAGCTCCCCTTCCACAGGGAGTCTGGTATCCTCTGAAAGTGGTGCCTCACTGTCAGCCTGGGTACTACTACTCACCTCTGCCCTTGCAGTCACTCTGTCCAAGGGAACATCAGTACCCACAAGCAGCTGTGGCTCACCTTCAGCCTCACTGCTACTGGGTAGCTCCCTCTCTGAAGTAACCACCTCACCAGTCCTGGCTGTAAGTGTGCAGTCTGTCTAGTTCTCCCCCAGGCTACCAGACCTACATGCTTGTCTCCAACCTGACTGTGGGTAACTGCACAAGTACATGGTACTGCACGATCAAAGTCATTCTCTATCGACATCTGCAGTGATATCCTCAAACACACCTTCTTGCTGGCTTCCTTTTCCATCCTCCCAGTCAAAGTATTTGGAATGGGGTCCCTCTTAAATCTCTGACTGGAATAGACTGCCCAAGCAAGTAATGCTCCTCTGTAACTATTGCAGGCTTCACAATGGTTAGGTCAGAGGCTGTGTCTCCCTTAGCCATGGCCTCTTTCCCATTCACTAAGATAGGATGTAACCTCTTGTGGTAGTTTGGTACCCTTGTTGTTTCGAGACAACTTACTGTTGCCATTTTGTCATTCCCACTTACTGGCTCTCCCACCTTTTGTTCCCCACCTTGCCTCTGTGGACATCTATATGCTACATGGCCCCACTGGTTGCATTTAAAACATTTAACCCTTGGTCCTGGACATGTACCTGGACTAGTGGCTTTCCCTGCTACTGGTGGACTCTGTTGGGGCAGTCTGGGCAGCCCATCATGGGTTCCCTTAGACCCATGAGCAGCACTGGGTGTCCATTTCCTGTGCAGTGATGCCCTGCTTGCTAGGTATAGGTCTCCCTTCTTCCCCAACTCATTTGCAGTAGTGCTTTGTCTATCAGCTAACCAGATTCTCATGTCCTCAGAAAAAGTGGTAAGGGCTTCTTCCCTCACCAAATGGTCTGCCTGCCCTTCAAAAGTTGTGACCTGACATCCACTCACCCACCTATGAAAATAAGTGCTTAGTTCAGCAACATATTCACACAAACTTTCATTTGCCTTGCGTCTATGCTCACAAAACGTTTTCCTATAAGCTTCAGGTGTTAACTTAAACCATTCTAACAAACACATTTTGACCGTGTTATAATTTAAACAATTGGTATCAGATAGTATAGAAATTGTAGTTACAGCTTTACCATGGCATAAGGAGGTCAGAAACTGTACCCAGAGTCCTTGGTCAACATTATACTGTTTACATACCCTTTCAAACATATGAATGAAACTATCAAAATTATCTCCCTCTGTAAATTGTGGAAGAAATTTACTGACCTTTGTTGCTTCTCGGGTTCAGCTCCTTCCTTCCCCATTACTTCAATGACTCTGGCAAAGAGTCAGTATCTCCTTTTCATGTTGCCTCTGCTTCTCATTTTCCTCAGCCTGCAGACATTGTAGTTTCTCATTTTCCTCAGCTTCCAGATGTCTCAGTCTCTCTGCTGCTTCTATTTCTAAATGCTTGGCCTCCAACTGAAATCTCTTTAACTCTAGATGGATTTATAAGTCCTCTGTGAAAAGGTTGAGCTGTCCATTTTCTGAGAGTTGTACATCTCCATGGCCAGTCTGATTGTTCTCTCCCAGTTGCTATTCTGTGATGCAGCTGTAACTAAAGCTGCAACCATGTCTGCTTTAGACAGGTTGGCATGCACAGTCCTTTAGCCTGGCACATTTCAGCCAGCTGGCTCCTTGTCAGCTTGCCATACTCCTCTGCTGACATGCTTGCTTGCTGTCCCTGACTAAGCTAACAAAAAAAAAATAACTCTGATATGAATGCTGAATGTTCACTGCATGGCTGATTGAGAGAACAAACACCTTCAGTGACCACTGTACACAGGCTACAGGAATTCAATATCCATACCACTACAAGCCAATTAATATGTGATGTGGCTATCTCACCACTATCACCCAATTAATATGTGATGTGGGTATACCACCACTGTGCCACCAATTAATATGTGATGTGGGTATACCACCACTGTGCCACCAATTAATATGTGATGCCCCTTTGCTGCTCTAGTAATCAAGGAGCCTCAATCCTCACCACTAGCACCAGTGAGGGACATACACTTTGGAAGGATGATAAGTACACCCACAGTAAAGTACAATTTCCCTTAAGAGTACACAGAGAGCACAGTCACTCTGGGGCTGATTTCTCCCTCTTTCTCCATATTCCCAATGAGACTCCCCACTGGCACAGCTATAGGGTTAAGCCAAGACCTCCAGCACCTTCTCTGTCCAACCAGTGCTTTGTGTCCCTGCCCAAGTAGCTGATACACACACACTTTGAGAATTGATTTATACACACACACACACACACACACACACACACACACACACACACACACACACACACACACACACACAGCTGGGGGAGGGTGTCACAGGTTTACTAGCTATGTCCCCTTCTGCCCAGACTATAAGGCAGATATAACTGGCACCAGCCCCTACCTATCAGCTACTATAAAGGCCCTTACAAAGGGTGAACAATCCTACTGTATAATATTACTATTATCCAAATGGTTAAGTGTGACCAAGATATACTGTCTATCTACAATAAGTTCTGCTTTCAAAACAGGCTTTAATGGAAGTTTCCCATTTAAGCCTTTTCCAGTATCAGCTCAAACCTAATTATCCATCTTGTTTCCACAGCCTGTTTGATTGCCCAGATCTGCACCTCATTTATTCAATTCCAACTGTTCTATCACCATGAATCTAAATGAGTGTGTATTGTCAAACATTGCCACATGTTTTGATAATGCATTAGTAATACTCCCTGTTCTAATGTCATATAGATGTTCCCTGACCCTGTATCTTAGTCTATGATTTGCTTTTCCTAAATAGAACATGGAGTATATATTGCAGATGGCGAAATACACTATATTCCCAAAGTTGGTCTGCATGGACACTGAAACTGAACAGTCTACCACTCTCTGGGTGTCTGAAAGATTCTGTAGAGTCTAAATATATACAAACATTACATCTTCCACATGGTATAGTTGACTGTGTGCCATTCCCCATTGCTTCCTTCTTCTTGTTTCCAGGCTAGCACAAGAGTTGTTTTAAAGACTTCTTGTTTTTAAAATTAAAGGTCAGTCTCTTACCCACAATATGTTTAATATCCGCATCACAGTTTAGTATTGGCCACATTTTTTTATAAACCTCAGTCACCATAATGATGCCATTGATGCAATATGTGGGAATACTGATCTTCTCCCTCCTAGTACTTCTGTTAGTTCTACTACCAGCTTCATTCGCTGAGAAGTATGGCTTTGCTACTGTGGTTCTAATTCCTAAAATCTCCTTAAGACTTTTATTGACCAACACATCATTCTACCCGCTCTGTTTAAACTTCACCTTCAGGGTGTCTATCTCCTCATGAAAACTGGCCTCTTCTGCATTTAGCCTTGATGCTCTCATGCCCACATATTACATAAAGCAGGTGGGGGTAGTAAAGGAGTAATAATTTTATTTCATAAATCAGTAATGGTTATCTCAGTAGTACCCAAGATAAGCCACACCTGTAGGTGGATTATTTGGAAAGGACAGATACAAAGGACCAAGTGACTAATAGGAAATCTGTATGTTCTGAACAATGATAATCTGTCATTTCTCTTCCTTTATCGAATGAATGGGAACATAAACTGGTGGGAATAGATACAGCAATACTAATATGGGGCTTTAAATTAGTTTTAACTACACAATTGAATAGGTTATTTGGGTAAAAGGAGCAACATATGAAAAACACAGAAGATGATTACAGATTGAATGGAAAGTTTGGACTGGGTGGATGTTTGGAGGGAAACACGTGATCAAAAAATAGCAGTTACCTTACTAGGGATCTATATAAACAAGCTAGTAGCTGGGACCTAATATTGATTCCTAGGGGCAGGCTGTATTCTGTAGTTGAGATAGAAATACAGAATTTTATGTTAGGGGACCAAGAACCGGTCTTGATTCAAATTATCGACCCAAAGGAGGAAGTAATGTAGAAAAGGGTGGAGATGGCCCATCATAAGTGAGAGGGAAGACAACAACAAAAGAGACTAAAAGAAATTCTTTCAGAACTTACAGATAGGAATGAAGCTAATAGGATGGAGCTAAGCTTGTTTTTGTGAGAAGGTTATAAAGTAACATTAAGAGGGAAATGATGCAACAAGAAGGTAAATTGCAAAAGTCAAAAGAGGCCTTAATAAGATTGAAAGAGAGTCAGCTCAGAATTGTGCAACAAGAAATTCCAGGTAGAAAAGAACTTCACAAAGGAGGACAACTAAAGAAAGATTAAATATAGGAATTGGTATGTTAGCTATAACTCAGGCTATAGCAGAACTCACCAGGAGAGGGTTTTTTTGGGTATTAAGGAGTGAGGCTAACACAACATGATTAGCATGGTTATTTAAAACTAGAAAAGAGAAGACTTTTGTCAATCAGGCAGTGGTTTTTTTTAGGGGGTATTTAATTTTGATAAAGAAATTAGAGAATCTTTCAGAGACGAATAGTGTGCCTTATAAAAAAAAACACAAGGGGTGGGATTACTATCTGTACTTGGAGTCTGAAGCTGCAGATGAAACTTGATTGATAGAGGAGCAAGGTCATCGGTTGGACTACATTATTTGTATTGATGAAGGCAAAGCAACTATTATAGGGGTTTAAGGGCAAATAATGCTGCAGACATAGACAGATTTCCAATGAAGCTATATAAGTGGGGTATGGATATTTCTGGGGGAAACCTAACACATCTGTATAATATCCCAGGAGATAGAATGCAAATGATGCAAATGATGCAACTGATGTTCAAATCAGGATATGTTTACAGTACTACCAAAAGGGAATGAAGACAGCTATACAGTTAGAGATTTTAAGCTAATCCCTCTGAGAAATTTAGATAACAAAACACTAGTCAACATCTTAGCCAGACATTTGGAAAAACTAATAAATGAAGGCTGAAATGGCTTTGTTAAAGGGAGATCAATAACCAGCAACTGGTGGACACTTGCAACATTTTTAGATAAGGCATTTGATACAGTCAATTGGGAATTTTGGTTTTCCTGCTTGAGAGGAATAGGCAACAAATCTATTAACTAGCTACAGCTGTTAAATGCTAATTCCTTTTTAGAGTTTGTGTGAATGAAGGACAATCTGAGTCTTGACATATAAAAAGGGGGAAAAGGCAGGGATGCCCACTCTCTCTAGGGCTCTGTTTCTTAGCTATGGAAGAACTGGCCTTTAAGGTCTGATGGTTCCTTGCCGACATCCATAAGAATAAGTGGGACTCTGGAATCTTCCAGATGAGGTCTGGTAGAGAGAAGAAATGCTAGAAAATTTTCAGTACTTTGGTCAGGTCTGCATACTACAATATAATAAGGAAAAGGCAGTTGTAATTAACTTAGGAAATGCTGAACAGACAAAAGTAGATATTCTACAGGCAGTGATATGCACCAAATAATTAGGGTTAGTGGTAGACATACTTGGGAAGATACCCGCAAAGAACATTTAAGGAGATTGCTTCAGGGGATGGATGACAAATGGTGAGTTAAGGTCGCTAGGCCAAGAATGATCTCAGGAAAGATCAAGCCATTCTTAACAGTGTGTAATGTTGTCTAGGAGGCCAGAAATTAAACTGATACAGCAAAAACTCAACACTTGGGTAATTGGGGAAGGAGTCCATAGACTTGCTTTAGAGAAGTTATAGGGACCAGAGTCATTAGTATGATGGGGGCTTCTTAATGTAGAAAGATATGCCTTAACTTTTGATGTAGCAAATTTATTGCAGGAAGAGCAAATATGTCATATGAGGTTTGTAAATGGTGGAAAGCAGGACACTGACTGGATTTCAGAGGTGTGCGACAAGGGCTGGTTAGTGGATAATATGAGATTAGGGAATTATATTTGGGGAGGAACATTTGAGATGATTGAACTCACCCAGAGGCAATAAGGGAAATTAAGTGAGATGCACTCACACATTGGTAAAAGGCAGGAATTGGGGAGTGGGCACAATTGTTGAGACATGGGAAGCAAGGATAGCAAGCTTTTCAAACACTAAAGAAAGATTATAAACTTGAAAACAGTGATTGATTTGTACTGGAAAAATTACATTATATTCACAGGATGAAAAAGGGTGAGGCTACAGTAAAGATGAACATAATACCATAGAGAACATGGCTAAATGGCTGGGAGTTAAAAATGGAAGAGCAAATTTAATTTACAAAAAAGATATAGAGCAAAAATACAGAAGTGCTACATAAAAATTTGAAGTGGTGTTGGGGATTGAATGAAGGGGTACTGATCAGTACAGCTGAATGAAGGCAAATTTTGGCAGTGGGTAGCACCGCTGAATAAACAGTGTAGAATTAAAGATCAACAACCTGCAATGGTATAAAACTCTCGGAAAGCTATTTAGGGATGGGAAACTGTATCCAGATACTTGCAGGGAAGGATACGCGAGTAGCATACATATTTTTTTTAATATAGGACAGAAAGCACAGGCAGGTGTACTTGGGGCAATTGATGAGGGCCATTCAAGATGTATTTAGATATTGTCTGGGCCGTTGTTGGTGCTTTTGGTTATTTGAAATTGGCAGCAGCTGGAACAATAGGAAGTCTAACAATAGCATCATTATGTAGATTTTGGGAGTGCAGTTAAATTGTAGCGTACAAAGGAGTGGAAGCAACCAGTTACTATCCTTTACAGATCCATTTATTCTTTGACATGGCAATTTGTAGGACACATACTATTGTCATACAGGTCTTTGGTGCCATCCTGGAAATTCCAGCTGGGTGAAAATTAATTCCAAGAACATTGGGATTTTAGTTCAATGAAAATTTACTTGGAAGTATGATGGATGAAAAAAAGACAGAGAGAAGCTATACTGACTCTGTACATAATGTATATAGTTCATTAATTGTATGATTCTTTTGTTTTTCACAAATGTTTAGCTATATTTCAATGGTTAACTGCTTTGGTTACTGATGACTGTTTTATATTGTTAATAATGTTTTTAAAATGTTAATAAAGCATTCAATTAAAAAAATAATCAGAACTTGTCAGGTTTGTAGTCACATTCACGGTTTCTGAATTAACGGTGTTATCTGGTGGGCACAGAAGACTAACAATGTTGAGACAGATGTTTGTTCAGAGCTCTAATGCCTCAATGAATTTTCTGGCAAGATGTTTTGTCTGCACTCTTATTTGGTTTAAAGTTAGCATTCTGTTTACTAATTCTCAGCATTTTCTGAACAATGTGACTTACAATCTTTCCTGAGCATCTCAGATGCATTTTTCAGATTTCATAGCATCATTTTTTTTCACTTCAATGAGACAAATTCTTTTGACCGCACTTGTTTTTGCTTTTACACGTCTTATAAAATGTTCTTTTGTACAGATTCTGCAGAATTGATTAAATGCAGTACAAAGCTTTCTCTCACGCCACACCTACTGCAAGCATGACATTCAATTGCTTAAGCAGCTTTTTCTGGAGTTTATCTTTGCACATTATATAGCTACATGGCTCTCTGTTTCATGCCCATTACTTTTGCAGAATATGCTGACTTTATTTCTGACTTTTACCTCATTATTTGACTCATATTTTATTTTGCACACATTAATTTTCTCTCTTTTAACTTTAGGCTAGTAGTTTCAATTGTTGCACATGCATCCATTGATTTTGATAAGGGCATGTTTGTTTTGTTCAAGAATCTGCCCCTGTTTTTATCATTTCTTATATAAATGTTTCTTTTTTTAAAGTATAATTCAACTCATAAAATTCATAGTATCTGTCTATATTCTTCACCCCGGTAACAACATCTAGACTCTGTGTATGACATATTTCTAACAGATGTAAAGCTTCTTCTGGGCTTACAGTAATCAATAGATTTTTCTCTGTAATTATTTTTTTCTTTCTTCTCATCAAGAAGAGTAACTGAGTTAAGTTCCTTTGTGATTTTTTCCCTGAGAATTGTTTAAGAATGCAGAGAATGAAGATCTTCAGGCTTTTCAGCTATCAATTTGTTTTTGTTAAACATTGCTAGACGAAGACTGCAGCAGTACTTATTATATGAGTAGCTTTAGGTCTGATCTTACAGTTTAAGGATTATATTTGTACTCATCAAAACAGAAGGCAGTAACAGTTGTATTACCAATTAGAGAAAGTGAGTGATTAACGAGTAACATGTTGCATCTACCTTTCATAAATGAGTCCGAAAGGTCAATTTATCTGATGGCTTTAGCATCAAATTTCCTTTATCAGATGAGTACACTGTTTTCTACTCTATCCAGGATTGACAGCTCCCAACTGCTGGCATCTTCTAAGAAGAATGAAATACAGCTATGTGAATTACTCACTATAATAATAATAATAAATGCTCATGAAATACAGGTCTCTGCTACTGCAGGGCTTCTATCCCCACTCTTGTCAAAATGATTATACAATGAAAACTCATTACTATTCAAAAATATGCACACTGCAGATAGAGGAATCAGCATGCCTGTTGTAAATGCAACCTTACCCAGAAGAATAACTCTAGTTATCACCCGTAAAAAAACCCAAAACAAATGCTAAGCAAAATGTAAACAGAAGCTCCCAGAAGCTACACATACCTAACACAACAAATCCTGTTCTTTCAGCTGCTTTACATCAGGATTGGCTATTTTAGGTATGTGTAAAATATATCAGTTTTATGTCATGTGTGTCAGACAGCCTTTGTTTATACATTAAGAATACAATGACTAGATACAATTATCAAAGCTACTTTACTTGCTGTCTGTGGATCCAAAATGAATGTAAGTACCTGCAGTTTCAGACTAAGACACATGAAAAGCAATAATCTTCTTCTTCTTTTTCAGCTGTTCCTGTTAGGGGTCGCCAGAGTGGATCATCTGTTTCCATTTCTTCCTGTCCTCTGCATATTGCTCTGTCACACCAACCACCTGCATGTCCTCTCTCACCACATCCATAAACCTTATCTTAGGCCTTCCTCTTTTCCTCTTACCTGGCAGGGCAATCCTTTTCCCAATATACCCATCATCCCTCCTCAGCACATGTCCAAACCAATGCAATCTCACCTCTCTGACTTTGTCTCCAAACCGTCCAGTCTGAGCTGACCCACTAATATACTGATTCCTAATCCTGTCCATCCTTGTCACACCCAGTGCAAGTCTTAACATCCTTAACTCTGCCACTTCCAGCTCTGACTCCTGCCTTTTTGTCAATGCCACTGTCTCCAACCCATACAACATAGCTGGTCTCACTACCCTCTTGTAGACCTTCCCTTTCACTTTTACTGGTACCCGTCTGTCACAAATCACTCCTGACACTCTTCTCCTCCCATTCCACCCTGCCTGTACTCTCTTCTTCACCTCTCTTCCACACTCACCATTACTCTGAACTATTGATCCCAAGTATTTAAACTCATTCACCTTCGCCAGCTCTACTCCCTGCATCCTCACCATTCCTCTTCTTCCCTCTCATTCACACACACACATATTCTGTCTTAGTCCTGCTGACCTTCATTCCTCTCCTCTCTACAGCATATCTCTACCTCTCCAGGGTCTCCTCAACCTGGTCCCTACTCTCACTACAGATAACAATGTCATCTGCAAACATCATAGTCCATGGGGCCTCCTGTCTGATCTTGTCTGTCAACCTGTCCATCACCATTGCAAATAAGAAAGGGCTCAGAGCTGATCCTTGATGTAATCCCACCACCACCTTAAATGGATCTGTCACTCCCACTGCAGACTTCACCACTGTCACACTACCCTTGTACATATCCTGTACCACTCTTACATACTTGTCTGTCACTCCTGACTTCCTCATACAATACCACAACTCCTCTCTAGGCACCCTATCATATGCTTTCTCCAAGTCCACAACGACACAATGAAACTCCTTCTGTACTTCTCTATATTTCTCCATCAACACTCTCAGAGAAAACATTGCATCTGTATTTCTCTTTCCCGACATAAAACCATACTGCTGATCGCTAATCATCACCTCCCTTCTTAACCTAGCTTCCACTACTCTTTCCCATAACTTCAAGCTGTGACTGATCAGTTTTATCCCTCTGTAGTTACTACAACTCTGCACATCACCCTTATTCTTATAAATAGGTACCAAAACACTTTTTCTCCACTCCTCAGGCATTCTCTTTTTT
The DNA here is from genome assembly GCF_019279795.1 of Protopterus annectens. Classification (NCBI taxonomy): domain Eukaryota; kingdom Metazoa; phylum Chordata; order Ceratodontiformes; family Protopteridae; genus Protopterus; species Protopterus annectens. The sequence goes on along the minus strand of NC_056740.1, from coordinate 519,988,387 downwards.
TTTTCAAAACAGGTTTATTGTTTTAACATACAAGAGAAATATCATAACAATTTTATACAAGTAATTAAAAATAGATATGATTATAACATTCAACAAAACAACTAAAGTATTTACAAAGACATCCACTACAATCAGATCAATTAATTAAACTAAAATACCATGCTATTGAAATTAGGATTTTTTTAACAAATTTTGTAAATTATCCCATACAATATAATAAGATGTTTTTCTAGTTGTTCTTGACCTAATTGTGTTTATTTCCATATGGCACACTATATTCATAACATTTTTAAATTCATTGAACGAAGGAGGTGTATCTGAAATCCAATTTCTGGTTATTATTTTCCTAGCCACTGCTAGAATAGACCATAACAAGGGAAGCTTAACCTTTTAACACTTTGAGGTACAGGTGTGTTGAATAATATAAGAGATTTAGAAATAATGAAATTATCTGTAAAAGAGCCTGCAAAAATTCATTAATTGACTTCCAGTATTCTTTCAATTTTATACAGTCATAAAACATATGAGCCCAGTCAGCATTAATTTCTACATTACATCTCTTACATAGATTATCTTTATTATTTATTTTATTCATCATCAAAGGTGTATAAAAGATCTATGTAAAAATGTCCATGTATAAAGTCTCCAGACAATGGAAGACGTAGTTCTATAGGCAGATTCCAATATATATTGTTTATCTTGTTGATTTGGTGGGTCCCCATTAATAGAAGTGAAATAATTCCAGTATGTATCTACACTATAAAAAGTTTCTTGTCTGATAATTTTATGTATGTATGAAAGTTTACCTTTATCAGAAACTTTATGTTGTAAATTTAATATCAAGTAATCAATCAGTGTTGGAATAGATTCTTTAACTGTTATAGACATTAGATCTATTTTATTAATGAGATGTTGCCTAAAGGTCTGAACCTCTAACCAGCAAGTTTCTCTTAAATCAAATTCTTGTTTTAAGAAATCTAGATTTTTAACTTTATAATCAGATATCAACTGATACCAGTACTTTAGATCATTATCTATAGCTAAATGAGTTCCTTCAGAAGTAGATGACAAAAGCATACCCTGAGTATACATTATAGGGAATATAATAAAATTCCATTCCCTATACTTAGGGTGCATGAATATAAAGTTACGATAGCTAATAATAATATTTAATGGGTAACAAACCATATGTTTAGGTGTAATAGGTGAAGTACAAAATTCCTTTAGTAACCATAACATGGAGTTATTTACAATCATATTTTTATGTGTTAAGGAGATTTTCATGAAGTGCATACTAATTAGCTCCCAATAATCTTTCCATTTTGCGACATATGACTGATCTATTAATAAAGTAATAACTTTTACAATAGAAGAGATAGTATATAAATTAAAGTCTGGAAAAGAAATACCCCTTGAGACCAACTATTAGTATGTTTCTTTAATGCAATCCTAGGTCTATTAGGTGCCCATAGGAAATTTAACATTAGTGTATTCAGTTTCTTGATAATTATTTTTGTAGGTGGAAGTATTATTGGTTGTATTAAGTATAAAATCTTGGGGAATATTATCATTTTAATAATTGTAAGTCTCTCCTCCATAGTAAAAAACATATTATTCCAGGTATTAAAAAGATTTTGTATATTAAGAAAACAGGTATTATAATTATTATATATAATAGATTTAATATCTTTAGATAGTATTATACCTAAATAAGTTATCTGACCTGAATTGGGTACATATTTAGTAAAATCACTAATGAGAATATTTTTTCGTGTATATATAGGTAGTATTTTAGTTTTTTCTTCATTGAATATTAAACCAGAAATACTTTTAAAATTCATCATTTTATCAAATAGAGACTGCATAGAAGAATTAGATCCTGCTGTCCTCGGGCATTCTCTGACTTTCAAAGTTTTCATTAAACAATCTTGTTAAAGACTCCACTGCCATTTATCCTAAGCACCTCCATGCTTCCACTGGTATGTCATCTGGACCAACAGCCTTTCCATTCTTCATCCTCTTCATAGCTGTCCATACTTCCTCCTTGCTAATCTGTTTCACTTCCTGATTCACTATCCCCACATCATCCAGCCTTCTTTTTCTCTCATTCTCTTCATTCATCAGCCCTTCAACGTACTCTTTCCATCTACTCAACACACTCTCCTCACCTGTGTGTACATTTCCCTCACTATCCTTTATCACCCTTACTTGCTGCACATCTTTCCCAGCTCGGTCCCTCTGTCTAGCCAGTCGGTACAGGTCCTTTTCTCCCTCTTTAGTGTCCAGTCTCTCACACAACTCTCCATATGCCTTATCCTTAGCCTTCGCCACCTCTCTCTTTGCCATGCTCCTCATCTCCTTATACTCCTGTCTACTTTCTTCATCTCTCTGACAATCCCACTTCTTCTTCGCCAGCCTCTTCCTCTGTATACCCTCCTGTACTGCCTCATTCCACCACCAGGTCTCCTTGTCCTCCTTCGTCTGTCCAGTTGTCACACCAAGCACCTTTCTAGCTGTCTCCCTTACCATCTCTGCTGTAGTTATCCAGCTATTTGGCAACTCTTCACTGCCTCCCAGTGCCTGTTTTAACTCTTACCTGAACTCCACCTCACAATCACCCTTTTTCAACTTCCACCATTTGATCCTTGGCACTGCTCTCACACTTGTCCTCCTCTTCTTGATCACCAACATTTTTTATTATTTTATTTATTTTACATTTGCTGACCAGGCTAGTCTAACTGGATATATGTCCATTTTCAGTAGAGGCCCGGGGAGAAAAGCTCCAAGCATGAACAGTGACAAAGTTAACAATATATAAAAGACATGTAAAATCATAATGCAGAGGTAGCATTGGTCAAAAGAAAAAATTATAATAATAAAATTTTAAACAATAAAAGTTATACTAAAAATTATACTAAAAAATTATACTAAACACAATAGTAGGTATGAGCAATACCGAATAAGAGAGAAAAGCCCTCATATTTTATTCTCTTACTATGAAGAAAAGAGTAGTCACTAGATTTGGGGGCAAAGGTCAGAGGAGTAGGGATAGGGGTAACAGCAGGAAGGGGAAAAAGATATCAGTCTGGGTTAGCACATGGACAAAGCCAATGAGTTTTAAGATATTCTCTAAGATATTTTTTAAATAGAGAAGTAGAAGCAAGGGTTGATAATTCAGAAGGAAGCTGATTCCAGTTTTTACCTGCTGTGTTTGAGAAGAGTGAGTCACCAGCTTTGTTGTTGGATTTAATCGAGGAAACTAGGAGCTTATTAGCAGAGCATAGTGTAGCTAGATTTTTGTATGGTATAATCATATTAGTGAGGATATGGGTGTTGTTGGGGTGGTATAGGATTTTTGAGTGATAAGTAATTGTTGACAGAGTATATGGTTCTGCAGTTCTAGCCATTCAAGTTTTTTGAGGTTGAGGCAGTGGTGAGTTTTAAAGGGGGAGCATGTGATGAATCTAGCTATGCTATTATAACAGGTGGAAAGTTTGGAGAGGTTGTTTTTAGATAGGTTAGTATATATAGCAGAGGCATAGAAAAGGGTAGAAATGAGGTGGGTCTGGGCAATAGTTTTCCTGGCAGAAGGGGTAAGGAAGGGTTTAATTCTATAGAGGGTACCAAGTTTTTTGTTGACTGATTTTATGGTGGAGTTGATGTGGTCCTCATAGTTGAGACGATTATCGATTGTTACACCTAGTAGGCGGGTTGTAGTATCCGGGGTTATGTTGGTAGCATTGTTAGAGGTTATAGAGAAGAATGCCTTAGGTGATTTAAGAGTTGGAGAAAATAGGAGTAGTTTTGTTTTTTGGGGGTTTAGGAGGAGGTAGTGTTGCATAAACCAGTTTTCAGCATTATGAAAAACAGTTTGGGTGAGGGACTGGAGAGAGGTTATATTCTTAGCTGTACAGATTAAGGTGGAGTCATCTGCATATTGAATGCAGGTGGCTTGAGGTATGTTCATGTGCAGATCGTTAATAAATAAGGAAAAAAGAAGGGGACCTAAGATAGAGCCTTGGGGTACCCCAGTATTTACTGGAAGTAATGTAGACAGATTGTTATCCCAAAGTACTGCTTGCTGTCTATTTTCCAGATATGCCCTAAACCATTTTAATGCTTGTGGATCGAGAGAATGGGCCTTTAGTTTATCTAGAAGTAGGTTATGGTTAACCATATCAAAGGCTTTTGACAGGTCAATAAAAAGTGCAGAGGAAAATGAGTTATTGTTACAATTTTTATTTATAGAGTCGGTGAAGGATAGTAGGGCAGTTGTTGTGCTATGTAATGGTCTGAAGCCTTGTTGGCAGTTTGCTAGTAGGTTATATTGTAGTAGGTGGTTAAGTAATTGTTTGTGAATACATTTTTCCATTATCTTAGCTAATGGGGAGAGTAAGGCAATATGTCGATAGTTAGAAAGCTCAATAGAAGATCCACCTTTATGTAAAGGGATGATGTCAGATACTTTCCATATGGTAGGGATTTTGCCTTCTGAGATAGTTCTGTTAATAAGGAGAGAGATGGGATAGCCTATGGCTTTTCCGGCAATTTGTAGGTATTAAGATGGGAGACGGTCAGCAGAAGGGGTGCAAGGTTTCAATTTTTGAAGTAGCTTACAGATGAAAAATGTAGGTACAGGTTGTATTTGAAAGGTAGGAGATGAAGTCATGGAGGTGTTTAGTGGGGAAGCAGTAAAGGGTGGTAAAGAGTTGGCTAGTGTTGGAATGGCTTCTGTAAAGTAGTTATTAAAGGCTTCGGGGATCTGGTTGAAGTTATTATGATTAAAACCTGCTGGGGCCAGACTAATAGAGTGACCTGGCTGAAGAAGTTTGTTTATCCCTGACCAAAATGTTTGTGGAGTTTGTTGGCTAGTTTGTTGGAGATGAAGGTAGAAGTCTTTTTTGTCTCTAAGAATATCATTCTTGGTGGCATTTCTTAACTGTTTAAAGTGGAGGTGATCTGATGGACATTTGGTGGCTCTCCATTTAGCCCAGATTTTATTTCTGAGGAGCATCTTTTGCCTAGTTTGTTTTGTGAGCCATGGGGCAGATTTGGTTCTTATTCTAATAGAGCGATAAGGTGCATGGTAATCTAGGATTTGAAGAAAGGTATTGTTAAAGTAGGTCACAGCCTCATCAGGTTCAAGATGGGTCAGTGGTGACCAGTCACAAGCTTGCAGTTTGTTTAGGAAGCTGTCTGTATTAAAGAATTTTTTTGAGCGGGAGGTTTTGAGATTAAGGTTATTTGTGATATGGACTTTTTGTCTAGTAATGTAGGTAATAGGTTCATAGGTTCATACTAGGCTATCTGCCCAAGGGCATTTATATGCCTAGCCAGAGTGTGTTTGGCTTTCGCCACCCATTTTAAATTAATTTTGCTATGCCTTTTTTTGAGGTTAGTATACTGTGCCTCTGTCTAACAGTGACACAGAAGTGATAGCCGGGGTAAACCTACGATCTCCCATCCACTCATCAAGATTCCTCTTGAAGAGAGTCAATGTGGGACTCTGCCTAACCTGGACTGGGATTTTATTCCAGAGTGAAGGGAGCCTCTGGTTATGAATCTGTCCCTCCAGCATGTCCTATTTATTTCAGTGCTGAGGTTCAAGTCTCTCGAGCGTAGCTCGATGGGATTTGGATTTTCTGAGGTGCAGCATGTCCATTAATTCCGGGTTGGACATGGCTTTATATGTCAGGCACAGATCGCCTCTGAGCAGGCGGTATGCCACTGAGTAGAGCTGGAGTTTCTTTAACCGGGCAGCATAAGGCATCTGTTTGAGCCCTTTGATCCTCTTGGTGAGGTACTTTTGGGGTCTTTCCAGTTGCTGCAGGTGTCTGGTAAAGTACATCCCAAAAGGGCATTGTACTCAATTATGGGCCTGATGAGGGATGAGTAAAGAGGCGATGACCTCCCTGATCTAGATGTGAATCCCTTCATGATTAGGTGGGCTATATAAAATGTTTTTCTAACCACTTTGGCCACGTGGTTGTCAAATGAGAGATTGCTATCAACTTGGGTCCCCAGGTCCCTAATGACTTCTTCTGTACTTAATGGATTACCACCTATGTGGTAATTTGTGGGCACTTTGTTTTGCCAAAGGGATGACTATACACTTTTGGCGTTTAGCTTGAGGCCATGGCTCTGGCACCAGTTGTCTGTTTCTATGAGGCCCTTTTGGAGGATGCTTGTGTCGGCTGGAGAGTTGATTATGGCGCCCAGTTTGCAGTCATCTGCGAACTTGGTCAGCCACAGTCCTTCCGTGTTGGCCTGTACCACCGAGAAATATATACCGAACAAGAGAGGTCCCAGGACTGAGCCTTGTGGGACGCCACTTGTAACTGGTTTGGAGTCTGACATGGCTCCAGCAATTCTAACCATGTGGGTTCTGTCCTTGAGCCAGTTTGCAACCCATCTAGTGACATAGGGGTTTATATTTAAGCTGGTGAGCTTATCTATAATGCCCGAGTGGGGTATTGTATCGAAGGCTTTTGCGAGGTCCAGGTAGGCTGTGTGGACCACCTTCCCCTCGTCAATGGCCTTGTTGACTGTTTCAAAGAAATCGACCAGGTTTAAGAGGCAGGATCTGCCCTTAACAAAGCCAAACTGGGTAGGATCCAGTGTCTGTAGGTCCCCAATATCTTTATTTATGAGGTGCATGATGATCCTTTCCATAGCTTTGCAGAACAAGCTAGTCAGGTTATGGGGCGATAGTTTCCAGGATCCGTTGAGGCACCACCTTTGTGGAGAGGGACCACTGTTGCTGTACGCCACTCTTTGGGTACATATCCTGTAGTAAGGCTAAGATTGAACAGTAGTTTTATGTTTGGGTTTAGCTCTTCTTGGAGTTCATGTAGGACGCAGCCCGGGACACCATCTGGTCCCATTGATGCTGTGTTTTTTGCTTTGGAGAGGGCGGCTCTTACCTGAGCATCTGAGATGTCAGGGGGGCAGCACTCTGTTGGGATAGATATTTGTCCTTTTGGTGGGGAGAGGGGGGAGAAGTTTGCACTGAACCTGTCAGCTAGGATGTTAGCAATGTCTGTGGGCTCGGTGTATTTTTTGTCATTTTGGACTAATTCTGAGCATATCTGGGAATTCCCACCCAGGTTCCTAACATAACTAAAAAAAGCCTTGTGATTATCCTTAGTGTCCTGTGCAATTTTTCTCTCGAAGCTGGCCTTAGACGATTTTATGAGTGCCCGTAGTTTTTTGCTAATACTGATCAGAGATGCCTTCCCTTTTTGGGATTTTGCTCTATCATGTAGTAGCTTCCTCCTTCTGTTGTATAGTTTGTTTATGGCTGGGGTCCACCAGACAGGACGCCTGCCTTTGGAGGATTGGGTCTTGGTTTTATTTGGGATTGCATGATCCATGCATTCCTGAAGGTGTTCATAGAATGCGTTTATAAAGGATTCTGCGGTCTGGGCCGTATTTTCCACAGGCCCGGGGGCTTTGAAGGATTTCGCCTCAGTTTTGAGGCATGTGAAATTTGCTTTAGAGAAGTTTTTCACTGTGGTTTTCTGGGCAGGGGGTGGGGTCGAGATGTGAATATCCAGTGAGATTAGTTTAAGGTCTGATCTTACCAGTGAGGGATACACTTCTGGTCTGGAGCATAGTGTCCCCATGTTGGTGATGATCAGGTCCAGTATGTTTTCCCCTCTTGTGGGAGTGGTAACAAGTTGTTCCATATGGTCGCTGATATCATCGGGAAGGGTTCCTAGAGTATAGATTTCAGGGTGGCTGTTAATAAGGATCCAGTCAAGAGTAGTTTCCTTACTGCTAGGTTTGTAGATTCTAGTAGGAGTGGTTATTAATTGTGAGAATCCAAAGAGATTTACGTGATTAGTAGGTTTAGGGGAACTACAGGTGGACCAGTCAATGTTAAAATCACCCAGTACAATGGTCTCCTGTGGTAATTGGGTAGAGAGGTAACTAAATAAGTTTTCAAGAGTATTGGTATTGTTACCAGGGGGGAAGATACATACAAATTAGATAGATTTGGAGTTATTGATTTGGAGTTTGATAGTCAGGATTTCAGATTTGGTATCTAATGATGGTAGCACATTAAAAGGAGAAATTTGGAGATTAGATTTATAGAGAATGGCTATACCTCCACCTTTTTTGGTTTTACGGTCACATCTGAGGATGTTATAGCCAGGAGGGCTAATTTCCTGGTCTAGAGTAGTTGGTTTTAGCCAAGTTTCTGTAAGACATAGAATATCAAATGAGTGCACCTCAAGGAGTGCATGCAGGTGGGAGATTTTATTGTTGATACTTCTAATGTTAAGGTGAGCTATCAGGAGTGAGTTAGGTGGTTTAGTTAATGTAGAAATCACAGGCAATGTTAAATTGTTAAGGTTATAGGTATAGTCAGTATTGGGGCCAGGGTTTGGATGAATGTCACCATCTAGGAGGGGGTGTTGCTGGGGATATAGTAGAAATGTATGGATTTTGTAGAAATTATTAAAATTCTTTTTAAAAGTGAAGTAAGTAACATGGGTTGCTCTGTGATATTCTGGTAGTATATAATTAGAGGTACAGGTTATATTACTATAGTTAAGGGAGTAGATGAAAGAAGATGTAAAAGTTTGTTGGAAGTTATGGCTTTGTTCAGGTAGAGAAAGATTTTCAAAGAAGGTGAGTGAGTAAGGTATAGTAAGAGAGGCTATCGTGGTAGTTAAGAGTAGTATGTTTGTGAAAATAGTTTTGTGTGTTGGGGCCATTGTAATAAGTAGTTATGAGTTGTGAGTAGTTTGTGTGAGTAGGTTAAGTAAAAAATAGGAGATTGTGTTTCAGGAGATAGAGCAGGGCATCATCCTACAGACCACCATTCTATGCTGCCTAACTACACTTTCCCCTGTCACCACTTTACAGTCTCCAATCTCCTTCAGACTGGCCCTCCTGCACAGGATATAATCCACCCGTGTGCATCTTCCTCCACTCTTGTACATCACCCTATGCTCCTCCCTCTTCTTAAAGTATGTATTCACCACATGTCCGCCATGTCCATCCTTTTGCAAAATCCACTATCATCTGACTTTCTGCATTCCTCTCCTTAACACCATACCTGCCCATCACTTCCTCATCCCCTCTGTTCCCTTCACCAACATGCCCATTGAAATCCGCTCCAGTCATCAGTCTCTCACCCTTGGGTACACTCACCACTACTTCATCCAACTCACTCTAAAATGTTTCTTTCTCATCCTTCACACACCCAACTTGTGGAGCGTATGCACTAACAACATTCATCATTACACCATCAATTTCCAGCTTCATAAACATCACTCTATCAGACACTCTTTTCACCTCCAAAACACTCTTGGCATACTGTTCCTTCAGGATAAACCTTACCCCATTTCTCCTCCCATTCATGACATGATAGAACAATTTGAACCCACCTCCTATACACCTGGCCTTACTCCCCTTCCATCTGGTCTCCTGCACACACAATATATCAACCTTCCTTCTCTCCATCATATCAGCTAGCTCTCTCCCTATACCAGTCATACTGCCAACATTCAAAGTTCCTACCCTCACTACTACACTCCTAACCTTCCTCCTCTCTTTCTGCTTTTGGGCATGCCTTCCTCCTCTTCTTCTCCTTCAGCCAACAGTAGCCCAATTTCCACCAGCACCTTGTTGGCTAACAGTACTGGTGGTGGTCGTTGTTAACCTGGGCCTTGACCGATCCGGTATGGAAAGCTGTATTGTTGTCCGCATATTTTATTTGTCAGAGGTTTTACACCGGATGCCCTTCCTGATGTAACCCTCCCCATTTATCCGGGCTTGGGACCGGCACAAAGAAATGCACTGGCTTGTGCATCCCCAGTGGCTGGAAAAGCAAAATGAAAAAGGAAAAACATGAAAAGCAATAATAAAATTAAAAATTAAATGTGCATGTCCTATGCATGCACTGTCCAGAGGTCAGACATCCACTACGTGAGAGAAGAGGCAGAGGAAGAGCAAATTCTCATCATAATTAACCATTTTTTTAATAAATGATTTTTTAAATAATATGGTGTACAACAATAATCCACTAATGTGTACAAGTAATGCTGGATTTACTTGGTGTGGCGTTCATAGTCTGGGATTTTATAAATGGGTAGTGGTAATCTGCAAAGAGTGCTGCTACATGAATATACAAATAAACATAGTCCAGGTTATTTGCTCTGCCTAAGGAAATGTGAAGGCATTTTGATAAACATGACGTCTTATGGCAAAAGTGTAAAGTGTCTGAAAATAAGAATTAAATATATTTGAAAGACTACATGAAAAGCTTAGGCTTTGCATGCTTTTGTATGTATTCAAATATTGTGGAGGAACACAGCTATGTGCAGTGTTAGATGAATGACTTAAGATAAGTGGGCGAACTGCTCAGCTTTTATTACTAATATTTTAATTAAAAGAATGGAAAGATTGAAAAAGGGGAGAAAACAAAGAGGAAGACAGCAGGATCACATCAAGAGGATTGTTCTGAGAGAGATGGGAGAGGAGGAATTTTATGTTTTTGATGGGGAACAGACCCCACTTTTAAGGGTAGTGTGAATCGGAATTAGGCAAGAGGGTGCAAGAGAAAGGATAAAGGAAAGTAGGGGTTGATGAGGAGCTTTACCCAGCAACAGTCCCCAGTCCACAAGGCCTCAAACATTTCCACACTACCAGATGGTGTTGCAGTGGAAAACACCAATGCTGAGGGTGCAGGGGCCTGTCAGTGCTGACTGTGGCAGTGAATCTTCTACTCACTGACGAGAAGCCTTGATAGGCTAAAGCCACACCCTGCTCCACCACATCCTCAACCAAGTCCTGAAGCCCCCCGTTCAGTGAGATCTGCCAGGCTGTCACATGCCAGGGTGCCTACTGGACTGGTTTGACCTCCATGACTCTGTGAGGATATCCCTGGATGAACAATAGGAGAATTTTCCCTAACCTTGGAGACACGTAGTTGGGCTGCCCCTGAGGATTTTGGATCTGTCAAAAAAGAACAGAAATGATAGAGTAAAAAAAGGACAAAGAAATGCATAATTAAAAAAAGAAAATAAAAAAGGGGGAAAAGACAAAGAGAAAATAGACATAATAAATTCACACATAATGTTAGCATTAAATTTCTTATAAAATAGTTTTATTTTTATAGATCTTTATTGCAGTAAAACAGAATGTGTGGGAAGTGCTTATGCATACATGGGAACAATGATATAGGAAGTGCTTAAGCATACGTGGGAACAATGATATGGGAAGTGCTTATGCCTATGTGGGAACAATGACATGGGAAGTACTTATGCATATTTGGGAACAATGATATGGGAAGTGCTTATGCATACATGGGAAGAATGAGTGTATTGCTATTAAGTCTTGGTACAGTTTAAATTTTGCAGTGTACTATACTAACATAAATGATACTTACATGTCATATTCATGGCTGTTATTCATTTGTTTCTAACATTGTACTGAAAACCCCTTTATAAATGCTTGCACTTATATATCTAATAAAATCAGTTACAGACTACTGCATTTATATATTGATACATCTTTATGATTTGGTTTAAGTCCTGTACTGAAAGTAATGCATGCCTTTATTTACCATCCTTTGTAAATACTTGCAGTTATATACAGTAATGTTAATAATTAGGGAACTAGTAGAGGATATAGTAGATAGAAATGATCAGACAAAAGTAATCGTGAATGATTTAAATAAAGCATTTGATTCTATTCATCATTCCATTTTATGGGATATATTTGAAGTTTATAAGTAAAAAGATTAAAAATTTTTGCATTACAGCATATAGATATAATATACTGAAAGCAATGGTAACTGGGTGGTTAAGTGAAGATATACAGTTAGAGAGGGGTATTAGACAAGATTGCCCACTTAGTAGTACATTATTTGTATTAGTAATGAACATAAATAAAGAGATGGAAGCAATAAGTTATATTTCTAATGAAGGGATAAAATGCTTATTTTATTAACTTATGCAAATTATATTATTATTATTATTATTATTACAAAAGATGGGCTAGTTATGAACATAGCAATAAAGCAGTTGGAGGAAATTATTCATGTAATAGGATTTTCAATAAACAAAGATAAAAGTCAAGGTTTAGGAGACGAGGGGATGATTTGGTGGAATTTAGTTTAATACGACAAAAATTAAAATTCTTGGAGTTCATTTTAGTAAGCAAAAAATTATAGAAACAATATGGAAAGAAAAAATAGAGGAAATGAAACATGTGTGTTTTGGAAGTCTTTTAGGCTTTGGTTTAGAAAAAAAGTATACCTAATTAATGCTATATTGTTATCCAGAATTACTTAACAGGTGTTTTCAGTGTTCCCTTGATGCTTGAGAAGGAGCTATATATAACATATTTTCCTTTATTTGGGGGTCTAGGTTGAACCAGTTAAAAGAGGGGATTTATATGTGAGTAAAGAAAAAGGAGGTTTGGGTTTAATAATTCCAATAGTTTATGCTGCATCATTAAATCTATCCAGAGTAATGAAACATTTAAAGGAGAATGAGGTTTCTCTATTAACAGAAATATTAAGTTTGAAATATAAAACCAAATGATTAACTTTTTTTAATTCAAAAAGGGAGAGTTTGTTGCAATCAAGAAATTGAGAATTATCAAGATAAAATTATTCTTCAGAAAATAAGTAAAAGAGATTAAAAATGGGAGAAAGGAATGGCATAACCAAATTATGGAAAAGTATTACAACATATAGCCATGGAAGGATCTAAATAAAGAAAAAAAAAAAGAATGCTATAAATGCAAGAATGGAAAGATGTGAGGGCACGCTAGAATGCCAAGATTTTGTATGGAGATTGACTATACAAACATTGCCTAGAAAGGTGAATATGCCCTAAAAAGTAGAGAAGTTAGTTTATATATATCGCGGTGATTTTGAAATTATCTATTAATTCTTTATTATAACCTCTACTTTTGAACATATCAACAATTCTCCCTATTTCTTTTCTAAACTTTATTATTACATAATTTATACAAGCACAAAAAAATCTCAAAAGGAATAGCCTGGAGAGTATGGGGGGATGCCAACCTTTGATAAATGTTGGGAGAAGTTTGTAGATAGATGCAGTAAAGTAGGAATGAGATTTAAGGGAAGACAATCAGAGACCGTAGGGTCTGTATGTGACAAGTGTGACAACATGTATTTTGTTACTGTGCAGCTGTTTCAGTTCTAAATTAATAGAACTGGTAACATTTTATTGGGGGTATCTGACTTCTCTGAGATATGTTTCAAATTGGTTTAGCAAAAAGCTTCTAATCTCTTATAGAAAGGGGAAGAGTACTAGGAACTTTATAGTTTGGGGAAAGTTTATAATTCTCCCTATGGATATATCAAAAAGTATAACACAATATGGCACAACCCCTTGTGGTAAATGCAAAGGTTTTAAGTATGTGGTTAAAGAATTTTCAAAACTTAATGGGGTATCTTTTAGGACGTTATTTTAGTTGTAATACAGAGGGTATTGTATATAGTCTTACATGTCCCTGTAGCAGATTTTATGTGGGAGAAAGTAAGAGGTTTTCAAGACCAGGTTCTTAGAACATGTGAGAAACATTGTTAATAAAAAGGATGAAAGTTCAATAGCTGTACATTTTAAGACATTTCCTTATGGGAATAGTAATGGGCTACAGGGTACTATATTGGAAAAAATACATGTTTCTCAGTTTGATAAAGTGCTTTTAAAGAATCAATTGTTATTCAAAGAATCTGTCTACATTTTAAAGTTTAATACTATATCCCATAAAGGGTTAAATGAAGAGTGTAATTGGAGAGTTTTTATTTAAATATGTAATTGAGTGTTAATTGTCTTTATACATGCGTATTTAAGGCAAGTGTTTTTGAAAAGTTTTTACTCCTTGAAGGCTTTGGCTGAGATGTCCAAGTGTTATTAAACATGTGAAAATTGTCTAATCTGTTAGAGAAATATTAAGTGTTCTCTTATGTATATATATTTTAGTTATTATGGACATTGTATATAGTTTATTTTTCTTATTAATATACTGTTAAGTTTTTGTGTTATAAAATAAATAAAAACATTTTGGAAAAAAAAGAAATTGAGTTTATAGACATGGAGTTAAAAGTAAGGAGTGTACAAATAGAATGTGAAAAAAATAAATAATTTGAAACATAAGAAAGAATCATAAAAAGTAATGAAAGTTTTAATTGTAATAAAGAATATGAAGAAGAATACAGATTGAGTGATATTGAAGGTATAAAATGGAATTTAGTTAAGCAAAAAATACATTTTATTGGTAAGAGAGCTCAAGAAAGAAAAAATTAAAATTGTAGAAGGACATGATAAAGAGAAAAAGAAAGGGAAAGGTTAAGTGTAATATTAGAAAGTTAACATTTTATGTAAGACACTTGCATTAAATGTTAATAGTTTAAAGAGTATTGTAAGAAGAATAGGTGTTCTTGAGTGGTGTAAAAAGCAGGAAAGTGACATTATTATATTAAAAGATACTAGATTTTTAAGAAAAGAAGAGAGACAACAATTAGAAGTATGGTGAGGAAAATGTAATTTGTAATTTAGGCAAGAGATGTGTTCAGGAGGGTTACCTTCATAACATCGACAGACCATTTCATTGAAACCCATTTCACTGACAACTAGTAAATGCAGGAATTTAAGGCAAATAGGAATTTGTCCCCCTCCCCAATGTAGTGAGACCCTGGAGTTAGTATATATAGTTAGGGAGGGTACAGCCCCCACCTATTTTTGTATAAATACTGTACTTTTTGCGTTACTTTCTTCTTTTAAACCAAAATAGGTGGGGGGCTTCACCCCCACCCCCAACTATATATACTAACTCCAGGGTCACACTACATTGGGGAGGGGGACAAATCCCTGTTATTTGCCTTAAATTCCTGCAAGTAGTAGTTGTCAGTGAAATGGTCTGTCAGTGAAATGGGTTTCAATGAAATGGCCTGTCAATGTTCTGAAGGTAACCCGTTCAGGAATAATTATTTTATATAAGGAGATGATAAAAATGTTGGATATTACTTTGCTATTGTAGGTCGAACTACAATTATTGATGTAAGATGGAAAGATCAAGTTTTTAGAATTAGAGAGATTTATACATATGTAACAAAAAAGAAAGAGAAGAGATGTTCAAAGGTATAATTCAATATGTAGGAGTAAACATGGATTAAGTGTTGCAGGAGATTTTAACTCTAATATAAGGCAGCAAAAAAAAAAAATAAGAATGAGTATGAGTATGATGCTAAGAAGATTTGTTTATTTATTTATTTACATTTGTTTACCAGGTAGTGTCTGACTGGGCCAGGGACCCATTTTCAGTGGCGACTTGGGAAGGTAAGCTCCAAGACAAGTGGTTGACAAAAACATAGCAATGAAAAAGATAAATGACATACATGAAAGAGGTAAGATACAATTTCAGGATGCAGATAAGTGAAGTAAGAAATGTACAAGAAAAAGAGGCAAAATATAATATCTGAGTACAAATAGGCAATATGCAAAATATATACAAAATACAAGACTGTTTTCACAATCCTGTTTTTTTATATATATAAATTTAGTAATGGGTAAGAGGTAAGGAAGAACAGAATAAGGATATTACATGATAAAAGTTGTCAAAAGATTGACATAATAGAGAGGAGAAGAGAAGAATATAGTTGGGACATTTGGAATGTTTGAGTAGAAGTTAATCAGGTTGAATGAATTATCCTTGGTGGGTGCAGAAGCAGAGCCAGTGGTCCATAAGGTGTTCTTTTAAGAGTAGTTTAAATTTATGATTGTCAGAATTTTTATGTATATGCTGGGGCAGTAGGTTCCAGGATTTGGATATTTTATTAGCATAAAGACAATCACATAGTAGTTTTTTTACCTTAAGGAGTAGTTTATCACAATATCTCAGACACCTGGGGTTAGTGTTTATTTCAGGTAGGTTGAGGAGAGCTGGGCAGTGGTCAGGTTTGTAGATGATATTATGTCCTATGGTGAGTTGGTTTAGAGTTAGTAGATTGGATAGTTCAAGCCAGTTGAGTTGGTGAAATACAGTACAGTGATGTGATTTATGGGACTGTTTTATGTCAAACTTGGCTATTTTGTTGTAACAGCTTTCAAGGTTGTTTAGGTCAGCCTTGCGCAGGTTGGTGAAGATCTGTGAGCAATAAAGAAGGGTGGAAAGTAGGTGGGATCTGGCAGTGGAGTTAGATATAAGATATGGAAATTTACATATTTGGAATATGAATATGTAGTACTTGAACTTATAGAAGAAGAGAGCATAAAACAGAAATAGATTTTTTTTATTTCATCAGGATTGCAAATTGTAGAAGAAGGAGTTTTGGGGACAGGTTTTTTGGATCACAGGCAATCTGTATTGCTTTGAAAAGTAATTCTGATTACATAAAGATAGAAAAGAATTAATGAAGTTAAATGGGATGATGAAGGGAAGACTAACATATTAAATTTATGACAAAATCATATAGAAATGATGTCTTTTTATAAGGATTTGTCAGAATGGTGCCTGTATTTTAAAGAGAAATATAAAAACTGTTATATAAGTTGGGAGAATATTACAAGAAGGAAAGACAAAATAGAATATGAAAAATTAAGTAAGGATATGTTAGTTTAGAAAGGAATGAAGAAATATTTTTCATTAAAAAAACAGGAATTATATGACAACTTAGAAGAAAATAAAGCATTTGCTGTATAAGCAAAGATGTTTTTACAAGGAAAATTAGGAAATTGCACCATATTCGAGCAAATCTATTAAATAAAATGACAGTGTCATGAGGCAAATGAAAGACATGTCAGGTATATTGCATAGCACACAAGATGCAATTATGAAAATAGTAGAAAGGTGTGCCAGAAAAAGCTTTAGAGGACAGATAATGCAATTTAGAAGGAATGGAAAGTATTTTTTCAGAAAGAGATAACAAAGATTTGGAAAAAAAGATTAAAATGGAAGAATTGGAAAGTATTTTAAGGAAGGTAAATTCATAATCTGTGGAAGGTCCAGGTGGAATAGAATATAGAATGTATAACAATATGAAATTAACTAAAAAATTAAAAGTGTGAAATAATTGGCTAAGAAAGGGATTCCAATATAAAGAGTTGTGTAGTGGTATAATTAAGTTCACATGGAAAAAAAGGTGGTAAGTATGAAATACAGAATTGGAGACCTATAGTTCCTAATAACACAGATTATAAGATATTCATGAAAATTTTACAAAAAAGAATGGAAAACAAATTAAGTAGGATTGTAAATGAAAATATTTATGGTATAACAGGTAAAAAGTTCAGGATTTGCTATTGGTGATTAGAGAATTTATATAGGTTAGTTCAAGCAAATTTAATGGTGGGTGATTTAAGTAAAGCTTTTGATTAAATTCAAAATATTGAGAATATTTTATATTTATAATATAAGTGACAAAATAAAAAAAATGTTTGCATTACTACTTATAAGTTAAATGTAGTTAAAGTGCTTGTAAGCGGTTGGGTTGGTGAAGAAATTGTGCTTGAAAAGGGTATAATGCAAGGTTGCCCACTGAGTAGCATTAGGTTTGTGTTAGTAATGAATGTGACTTTTACGCACATTACTAGAGAAATGAGGAATATGGAATATACAAATAATGAAGGTGTAAATATTTTGATTAGGCTAACATATGCAGATGAAATTATTTTACAAAAAATGGGAAAATAATGATTAATATGATAAATTATTTACAGGATTCTATACAGGAGATATTTGTTTTTGATAAATAAAAGGAAAAGTCAAGGTTTATGTTATGAAGGTATGTTAGGAAGTATTACATTTAATATGATAAATATAAATATACTTGGACTAAGTTTTGGAATAAGGGAAAACATGAGAACTATATGGGAAGCAAAATTAAATGTCATGAAAAATACATGTATGTTTTAGAAGAACTTTAGATCATATTTTAGAAAGAATTATAGTTGATTAATTCCATTTTACTTGCTAGAATTGCATATTTAGCAAGTTTATTTAGTATCCCACTGACATTTGAAAAGTATTTTATTGTACTATTTTCAGTTTTATTTAGGGATCAATATTAAACCCAGTAAAAAGGAAAATGTTGCATGTAACAAAATAAGGTAGTTTGGGTTTGATAAATCCAATAGTGTAAACGGCCTCTTTACACTTGTATAAAGTATTAAAAAGTTTTAAGGACAATGTTAAATCGCTATTGGTAAGAGTTTTAAAAAAATAACTATAGTACAGAATAGGTAAATTTTTTAAGTTTTAAGAGAAGGAGACTATGTGATAATTATGAAGTGAATAATTATCAAGATAAAATTCTGCTTTGGAAAATAAAAATTAATGAAATTGTAGATGACAGAAAGTTATGATATAATATCATGGCTAAATAGTTTTACATTTATCCTTGGAGAGAAATGTGCAAAGAAAAATGAACTGTAATTAAGGCAAAAATGGAAAGATATAAAAGCATGTGGGAATGTCAGAATTTTTTTATGGAGGCTAATGATACAGATATTACCAGTAAAGGCAAATATGCCTTACAAAAGTAAAAGTAATAGAAATTTATATAACATCAATTTGAAACCAGTGATAATGTTTTCTTAGGTTGTAAAAGGGTTAAAAGATTATGAAAAAGGGTAATAGATTTGAAATACTTAGAAAATTATACAGATTTAAATACTTTTAATATGGATATGATTAAATATGGACATTATGGGGATAGAATGAAAAGTTATTTTAATAGAATTGATAAAAAGATGTTTTTTATAATTTAGCTGATATGGAATCAAAAAGTGAAGGAAATTACGTTTAATGAAAAGTGGGATTTAGCAAAGATATTAAAAATAATATTTGGCTGTGGAAAGTGGAGCTGGAGTCCAATAATAAAAAATGAGTAAGTTTTGTAGTAAAAAGAAATATGATGTTTCAGGTATGTGTTCGTAAAAACTGTACATTTTTGTATATAATGTACATATTGTAAATAAGATAAATTGTATATATGTAATGTATTATTTAAGTAAAGGACCCCTATAGGTGCTGTGGGATGTTTTACATTTGTCTGTGCTACTGCCAACTCATGCAGATGAGGTCCTAGTTTAACATCTCATCCAAAGGACAGCACAAGCAGTAGTGCAACACTCCCTTATGCTGCAATACAATGTCAGCAATTGATCTGCCTGGCATGGGAATAGAACTCACAGCCTTTTGCACTTAAGGTAAGTGCGCTACTGTAATGCACAGCTATGGGAACAAATACCCTAGGTGTTCAGGTAGAATGGTTAAAATGGAAAAAAATAGTAAAATAAAATGATCAGAACTGGTCCACCTTAATTTTTTATATACCTAGCAACACTTTGCCTGAAGAGATATTCCAAAATCTGAGCACAGTGGTTATTGTTACTCTAGTACAGAAATATGAAATAGTTGACTGCAGATGTGTTTGAAGCTCTAGAAAGAAAATGATCCTTAACAATGCAGATTATTGCAGCTCTACAAAAGCAACACACTTATGCATCTGCTAAAATCTTTGCTTTTATTTGGGAAATAAATGATACAGAAAAAAAGGCAACATCAAAACAAGTCTCCACCCACAGAATGTTCCTATCTGAAACAAATTCTAAACTAACTGACTGCTTCACCAGCAAACTCATACAAATTAGTCATTCTTGTACTAGTTTTTGCCTGTATCATACAGACTTCACAAAATGTGAGGAATACACTTGAAGGGCTACAATGATTAACAAAAGCACTAATGTTTGAAATCAGTGCACCACTGATCTTTATACTGAACATAGCTCATTCTTTTCCTTTTTAAATGAAATGGCCACTTCTGTCTGATAATGAATTGAATGCAGCAACTCAGCATCAGCTCAGGGAATGCTGTCTTTTATCTTCAGGTTATACCGACATTAATTACGCTTACAATTCAGAACCAGGATTCTGAAGTCATCATCAAAAGCTGATGGGGAATTTAATGCACTACACATAAGCAACCTCAGTTGGCAGTTATATCAACCTGGAACACTGAGCATATGGCTGGCAAGTGTTCTAATAAAAAAGCTTAGCTTCTGAAATTGCCTGGCTGTCAGACAAGCTGCAGTGTGGTGTACGCTGCATACACAAAACTAGGCACAGTCCAGGAATCTCTGTGTGCACAAAGTGTTTTATAATGGAACGCAAGATAGCTTTCAGAAAAAGAGACTGATTTATATGTCACATTTCATACTCCTGCATATTTCCTTGTTACTCTTCAAATAACATCGGCACTTTGTTGTGTTTTGTAGCACGGAATGGTTTAAACATTCTTCAGAAAACAGATCTACTAACTACTAAGCCACAAAAGTATTAGTGGCTAGACCCAAATCTTGATGCAGAGGGCATTTTAAGTTTAGGGAGTGGAAAGCAACTGTCAGGGTTTGAGTTAGGGTTCTGGTAGGGCTGCACAGTTTTATTTGACAGGGTGTTGGGAGGGCTAAGTAGTTATGGGAAAACAAGTTAGTGGGAGTTCAAGAACTTGCCTTTTCGAACAACTGGCAGTGAGCAAGTGTGAAATGAGAATATCGCATGAGAGCATCTGTAGTAGATCCCAGAAATACACTATATGGAACACACTTATCCTCTCCAGTAGTATCTCAATAAAAATCTGCCACTGTAATTTAGGTGATAAATATTATTAGCTAAAATGGTATTACTGAATTCTGAAAATTCCTTTAAACAGCATACTCTATGCTACTTTAATATATTCATTATTTAAAAAAAAAACTGTATATTTTGTATGAAGTAGTATTGTTTGTTTGGTTTTATTTGTTTGTCCTTGACCACCTAAAATATACCCATATTACTGTTTGTAAAATGTCTGTTTCTTTTTCTGTCCTGTGATAGGTCACCATAAGTATGTTGTTGTTTGTCTTTCGGCTTTTCCAGGTAAGGGGTTGCCACAGCAGAACTCCGGTCCGCTAATGATTGGTAGTAGATTTTTTACAAAACGCAGAGGTGTCAGCTCTATTCTCAACCTTCAATGAAGGCACACCCATTTATACACGCATGTCTTTCGAACACTACCCAACCATGGGGAGGACATGCAGACTCCACACAGAAGGCACTCCCAAGCCCAGCTGAGAATCGAACGGGAGAACCTCTTGCTGTGAGGTAACAATGCTACCACTGTACCACTGTGGGCACCATAAGTATGTGATGTACTGAAATTAATGTAGGCATTCATTTACCATTCTTTATAAATACTTGCAGTTGTATGCAATAATGAAATCAGTTAAAGAAAGCATACTACACTTATTACTTTATACATGCTTACCAGAGGCTTCAACCAATCTGGTGATTCTCCTACTCCGCTGGGACTTGTAGATACACAATTTCCTCATCTGGTAGATAGAGAAGACATAAGACAGTTGTTGTTTACCTGTATTTCACCTCCCTCTATTAATATTATTGATATAACTACTAATACTATGAAAGGCACTTCATTTACTGCTTTACTTGCTTAGTATATGTTTGTTATACTGTGCCAATATTTCCAGTAATGCAAGTTATAAATAGTAGGACTACATCTCCCTTCAAATTGTTACACTTTTATATGTGTGGGTGCAGTTTATCTATTTGGGGAGGGCGTTGTCTGGAATCTTTCCATACATTTTCAGTCTAGGTTCTAAAAAACTGTTATGGCTTAACATCCATAAATTGCACTTTCATGTTAACAGTCTCTGAATTTTACTCTGGCAGAAGCTGTACATAACAAATGTAAAACTCCAATCCACAAACATGCTGAGTATTAAAAATCCACAGTATTTTATTCAGAATCCACAAAGCTTTCGGAAATAACCCTTCTTCAGTGTGTACATATAACAAATGATTAATGCACTTCCATTTAAATAGTTGAGCAAAAATCACTTATAGCCTCTGTGCAATTTATGCTTTTTTACAGCAATCAACTTCTTTTCAAAGTTAATTAACCTCTGGAACATGGTATTATAAGAAGTATAATTGTCACGAAAAGCAAGCATCTCAATTAAATCATTCTCTGCTTTAGTAATCTCTTCTTGTAAGTCCTGTTCTACTTTATGAAAAAAACTCATTCATTAACCTCATATAATCAGCACTTAGTTTGAGGTTAACTTGTTGCAATTTAACTAACAGTTCTGGATGAGCATTGCCAAAAGAAGGCATTTTGAGTATTTTAAGTCCACAAGGGACCAAACCGTGCTTTAAATATGCAGAGAAACTTAATTGTTGCCACTGTAACATCTCAAAAATAGAACTTTCCTTTTTAGTGTAGTTAATTGTCTATTAAATGCATCTTCAGACAGTTCTTGAGTGGCTAAACAATTTCATGATAAACCTTTCAGAGAAATACTTAAAAGATTTCTTATTTTAAAATCATTTGTCTCTCTTTTAAGATTGGCTTTATACTCACAGCTGTGTTGAGCCCTGGTATATGATCTGCTTCCAGTCGCAAAATCCATTCATATTCACACACTTCACTTTTAAGTATTTCTTTTATATTGTGTAATAAAGAGATGGTAGTCACTGACTTATTATGTTTTTCAAACATATTTTATTAATATGTACTGTATATGTAATCTTTGAGGCTCCATTACTTGAATTTGTAGTTCTAATTAATTGTTTTATTGGCTGTGTCATGTGATTTTTGCTTTTAACTATTTAAATGGGAGTGCATTAATCATTTGTTATATGTACACACTGAAGAAGGGTTATTCCCGAAAGCTTTGTGGATTCTGAATAAAATATTGCGGATTTTTAATACTCAGCATGTCCTTGGATTGGGGTTTTACATTTGTTGTTCCTGTTTTGGTTCTCCAAGAGCAGTTAACCTTAGTGCTGGTCCATTTGTCTGTTTGTAGACGATGTACATACACAGACAAAGTGTAGCAATTCAAGGAAGTTTTTAGTTCCATTCAGTTCAACCGTAATTAAAAAACAGTGTTACAGATGGACACTGTACATATACTTCAGTTCAATAATGTGAGATTTGATAGTTTAAGTAATAACAATGGTCATTTCTCATGTACTGGTCATTCACTTTGCACTGCAACCTCCACCCCCAGCCTCTACTCTGACAAGGGTGGGGTGCCTGACTGAGTTCAAATATCTTGTATGAGCAATTCATATTGTGGAAGAAATGTCTGTCTTTATGCAATTGCTATACCAATAAATATTTTTCTGGCCTACACAAACAAAATCTTTTTTTACAAAAATTGTCTGCATGTATTTCAACTACTAACTAAAGTAATGCAATACTGTAAATGAAATTATGTGGTAATGCAAATATTTTTGGTTTGTGCACCCATACAGATGAATATATGTGATTTACAGTCATATATATATAGACAGAACCCACACTGTGAAAGTAGCGGATTCCAAATCCGACATCAGACCAGTGACAAGTGGAGTACCACAGGGTTCAGTCCTGGGTCCTCTCCTGTTTGGTATCTACTTCTCTGAAGTGCAGGCCAACACAGAAGGTCTTTGGCTAACAACGTTTGCAGATGACTGCAAACTAGGAGCCATAATCGAAACTCCTAATGATGTGGACAAACTACAAAAGGGCCTCAATGAGACAGATACCTGGTGTCAAAGCCATGGCCTGAAGCTCAATGCCAAAAAGTATATTGTCATCCCCTTTGGTAAAAACTCTGTACCCATGAACTACCGCATAGCTGGTAGGTACTTAATGCCAAAAATGTGATAAGAGACCTTGGGACACAGGCGGACAGTAGTCTCTCCTTTGATAATCACATCGCCATAGTGGTCATGAAATCCTTCTATGTGGCTCATCTCATCACAAAAGGATGCTCATCCAGAAAAAAAGAGGTCATTGTTCCCCTCTACTTATCACTCATTAGACTCATTATAGAGTACAACGCCCCTTTTGGTATGTACCTCACAAGACATCTACAACAACTGGAAAGACCACAGAAATACCTCACAAAGAGGATTACTGGCCTCAAACATATGCCCTATGCAGACCGTCTCAAAAAACTACAGCTTTACTCCATCGCATATCGTTTACTCAGGGGCGATCTCTGCCTAACATACAAAGCTATGTCAAACCCAGAGCTGTTGGACATGCTCCACTTAAAGAAATCCCAATCCCTCCAAGCTACATGCTCTAGGGACCTTAACCTTGTCACCACAATAAACAGAACATGCTGGAGGGATAGATTCCTGTCCCAGAGACTTCCCATACTCTGGAACAGACTACCTATCTATGTCAAACAGAGCTCCTTATTAGCACTCGTCAAGAAAAATCTTGATGATTGGATGGGAAATGGGAAATTCACCCCGGGGATCACTTCTGTGGCTCTGCTTGACTGGGGCACAGGAAAATAATTTTCTTGGGTGGCGAAAGCCAGGGTACATTTTTTGGCTAGGCTTGTATGGGCCCTAGGGCCGATAAACTAGTATGTACCTACCTATGAACCTATGAACCTATATATATATAGACATATATATATATATATATATATATATATATATATATATATATATATATATATATAGGTTACCTTCAGCTTATTTCACTGACAAGCAAATCAGCAAGTCCATTTCACTGAAAGACCATTTCACTGACAACTCATTTCATCAACAGTGATACATGGCCTGTTCCCTACTGTAGTGCGATCCTGGAGTTAGAATATATAGTAAGGGGGGTGTGAAGGCACAGCCCCCCACATTGGGGGGTGTGGGGGACGTAGCCCCCCACATATTATAAACGTTTTAAGCTATACAGATGGATACTTACAAGTGCAATGACTTACTGTTTTGCAGAAAACAATATACAACAAAAGTATGTGGGGGGCTTTGCCCCCCATATCCCTCAATGTGGGGGGCTGTGCCCCCCACACCCCCCTTACTATATATTCATGTGGCCCACCTAATCACAAAAGGGTTTGCATCCAGATTAAAAGAGGTCATTGTGCCCCTCTATGCATCACTCATCAGACCCATCATAGAGTACAATGCCCCATTTGGGATGTACCTTACAAGACACCTGCAACAGCTGGAAAGACCACAGAAGTACCTCATCAAGAGGATCACTGGCCTCAAACAGATGCCCTATGCAACTCAACTGAAGAAACTCCAGCTGTACTCGGTTGCATACCGCCTACTCAGAGGTGATCTCATCCTGACATAGAAGGCCTTGTCCAACCCAGAATTGATGGACATGCTCCACCTAAAAAAAAACATATCACCTCGAGCCACATGCTCTAGGGATTTAAACCTCCCCACAACATTAAATAGGACGTGCTGGAGGGATAGATTCCAATCTACATTAGGCAGAGCTCCTCACTAACACTCTTCAAGAGAAACCTTGACAAGTGGATGGGAAACAGAAGGTTTACCCCAGGGATCACTTCAGTGGCTCTGCTGGACTGAGGCAGAGGGAACTAATCTAAGGGGGCAGCAAAAGCCAACACATTCTGGCTAGGCTTATAAATACCTTTAGACAGATAGCCTAGTACCTACCTATGAACCTATAAACCTATAAAGAGCAAGAACACTCTAAACTGATTTAAGTGGTATTTCACTGGATGCAAAATGTAGTCAAAATGCTTTGTTATCAAGCTTGCAGCAGTCTCAAGACTGAAATGGCAGACTGCTTGTGTGATGTAAACTACTGGGGGTGCTCGGTTAATTACCATAGTACAACTAGCTTCAACAAACTCAGTAAAACACCTAGGTCCAGCACAAAAACCAAAAAGCAATGCAGACTACAAAAATGACTCAAATTAATAGTGTTAATGTCAGATAAAGAGCGAACAATACACACAAGTGATTTAAATGGCAAGATAAGTGCAATTATAAAGAGCAAAAAGCATACAAAACTGATTTAAATGGTAAGATAAGTGCAATTATAAATGTAGCTTAAATGTACTTCCCTGGATGCAAAATGTAATCAAAATGCTTTGTTATCAAGCTTCCAACTTTCCTGTAGTCTGAAGACTTTTAATCACAGGATCATAGGATCATAGGAGATTACTAGGCTATTGACCCAGAGGTCATTTTAAGCCTAGCCATTTCATCCCAAAGTAATACCATAGTAATACTAGTCTATACCCAAGAATGTATTTAGTGATGACTGCCCATGTCCTGGAGGGTTGTAAGTTCTATCCTAAGTAAGAATTCACTGTGCTCCATCCACTCGTCCAGGTTCCTCTTGAGCAGTGTCACAGAGGTGCTCTGTTTCACATGAATTGGTAGCCTATTCCAAAGGCATGGCAGTTGCTAGGAGATAAATCTGTCCCTCCAGCATGTCCTATTTAAGTCTCAGGCCATATTTAGGTCCCCGGAATGGGTAGCCCTACTCCTGTTTGAGTTACAGATATGCAGGAAGGTCATTAGGTTTGGGTCTGTAGGAGAGACATAGGACTCCCCTAAGAAGTGTATATGATACAGAGTATAGTGACAGGGACTTTAGTCGGTCTCTGTAAGGCACATGCTGGAGCCCCTTCAGCTTCTTTGTTAGAAACCTTTGAGGTCTCTCTAATTGCTGCAGGTGCTTAGTATGGTACATGCCAAATGGGGAGTTACACTCAATTATGGGCCGGATAAGTGCCGAGTACAGAGGGTTATAACTTCTTTTGTTCTTGAAATGATGCCTTTACTAATCAGGTGTGCTATGTAGAAAGCTTTCCTTACTGCAGTAGACATATGGTGGTTGTAGTTAAGGTTGCAGTCAACTTGTGATCCCAGGTCATTTGCTACTTCATAGCTACTTAGGGTATTGTTGCTGATTTCATAATGTGAGGGGACATTGTTTATGCTGAAGGAAATTATGATGCATTTGTTTGCATTCAGTTTAAGACTGTTGAAGGTCTGTGTGAGACCCTACTGGAGTATACTGGCATTATTTAGGGATTCAATAATTGCACCTAGTTTGCAGTTTTCTGCAAACTTGATTAGCCACAACCCCTTAGTTTTGACCTGAACTTCTGAGAAGTATATACCAAACAGTAGGTGGACCAGCACTGACCCCTATGGCACCCCACTGGTAACAGGTCTGCTGGTTGATGTGGAGTCAGTTTGCAACCCATCTTACAATGAAGGGATTTACATTCAGTTTGCTAAGTTTATCAGTAATGCCTGAATGTGGGATTGTGTCAAAGCCCTTGCCAGGTCGAGGTATGCTGTGCATACATATTTCCCCTTGTTTCATTTTCAAAGAAATAAACCAGATTTAACAGGCAGAATCTGCCCTTCATGAAGCCAAATTGGGTAGGATCCAGGGTTTGGAGGTCACCTATGTCTTAATTTATGAAGTCCATGATGATATGTTCCATGGCCTTACAGATGAGGCTGGTCAGGCTTATGGGTCTGTTGCTAGGCCATTTTTGTAGAGGGGAATGACTGTTGCTGTTTTCCTTTCCACAGGAACAAAACCCATGATTAGGTTAATCAAACCATTTAAGCGAACCGAAACCGCAAACATTTTTAAATGTCAAAATTATGTCGAATTTCAACATTTCCAGTTGCACCATGCCAGTGCTACCATGGGTCAAAAAGGGGCAAAGTTCTGCCGTTTGCTTATGTGGAATTCGATGTTGGAGACATTCGCACTTTGGTATTCGTGGAAGCTGTTTCGCCCATATTGGGATCGATGATGTAAAAGTAAACCTGTAACTACATCTCTTGCACTCTGTACTAGAGTGTGTTATTAGTAGACGGCTGTCTGTGTACATGAGGCAATTATTACACTGCCTCAAGAGACCCAAGTCAACAAGGTTGGCAGGAGAAAAAGGGTAGTCCAACTGTATATAATGCTAGGTTGAGGACTGTTGTCACAAGGGGTGGCTATTCAGAATCAGTCACAAAGGACCTCAGTGGATGAATATTTCTGTCCGGGTTTTAGGGAACATTTGTTGAATTTAACTGTCTGGCTTTGGCACACAACTGCACAGCAGTGCATGGTGCTGTGCGACAGACAAACAAGGAGAAACCTGCTCAAATGCAAGGATGCTTATTCCAAGCCCTAGACCAGCCTGCCTTTACCAGGCAGGTCCCAGTCAGCCTAATTCTCTCACAAAAGTGCAGATAGGACCCTCCCAATCCAAGATGACCTTGAAAACATTCTCAGAAAAAACAAACCACTACAAACAGTTCCAGAAGCAGCAAGCCTGTATCTGGACAATGCAACAGCTACTAGCTACCCTAGTTTCAACGGAAAACACTAAAGAAGAAGGAGATTCATCACAGTGGGGTCTGACAATGCCCTGTATAGCAGGCATAGATCTCCCTTCAAAAGCCTGTAGGAGACAGAATACAGGAACAGGGCCTTGAGGCAGTCTGCATAGGACATATTACTTATGCCCTATATTATTTTAATGATAAACCTCTGTGGATGTTCCAGTTGTTGGATATACCTGGTTAGGTACATACCAAAGGAGGCATCGTACTCAATGATAGGCCTGATGAATGCCAAATACAGTGGAGCAATGACTTCGTTAGACTTAGATGCCATACCTTTGTTTATAAGTTGCGCAACATAGAATGACTTCCTCACTACTGTAGACATGTAATGATCAAAGGCTAGATTACTATCTGTGTGTGTCCCTAAGTCCCTAACTACTAGGTCAACTCTAAGGAGTGTGTTCAAAATATGATAGGTACCAGGGATGGGTGACTTCCCAAAGGATACTATTATGCATTTCTTGGCATTTAGTTTTAGTCCATGGCACTGACACCAGTTGTTTGTCTATGTCAGCCCCTCCTGGAGAACATTTGTGTCAGTGTGAGATTCATTGACAGCTCCTAATTTGCAATCATCTGCAGATTTAGTCAGCCAGAGACCCCTGACATTGGCCTTGACTTTTGAAAAGTAAATGCCAAAAAGGAGATGTCCAAGGACTGATCCCTGAGGGACTCCACTTGTGACTGTCCTCTTTGTAGAGGTGGAGTCCACAATTCTAACTTCCTGGGTCCTGTCTGTGAGCCAGTTGGCTATCCACCGGGTGACATATGGGTTTGTGCCTAACCTCTTGAGTTTGTCAACAATGCCTGAGTGGGGTATTGTGTCCAATACCTTGGCCAGATTAATGCAGGCAGTATGAATGATTTTGCCATCATCCATTGCTTTGGTGATCTTCTCAAAGAAGTCCACCAGATTGAGTAGGCATGATCTGCCCTTGACAAAACCAAACTGGATTGGGTCCAGTGTCTGATGGCTTACTATATCTCTATTGATCATTTCCATGATAATTGTTTCCATGGCTTTACATATAAGACCAGTGAGACTTATGGACCTGTAGTTTCCAGGGTCTGTAGATGTCTCACCTTTGTGCTGAGTGATGACTGTTGCCTTTCTTCATTCATGAGGCATGAAGCCTGTTTGGAGGCTACAATTAAATATTAGTTCCAGAGGTCCTGATAGATCATGTTTCATGCTATTTAGAAGGCATCCTGGGATATTGTCTGGGCAGGGGAGCCCACAGAAGTTTTTGCAGAGGGGTGCAAAGTCAGAGCCCCCCCACTCAGTTCCCCCACATGCAGCCTCCCATGCACCCATTCCTGTGACCCGTTACTTGGCTATTTCTCCCCATTTGCTATAAATACTGTTCAAAACTCTCAGTGTGCATACTGTTTTATGCTTTACTTCTACAATGATTACAGATATTCAGATTTAATTTATATTTCAAATTTTATAGCACAAACACTGATAGACATTCGCTAAACAAAGCAATAGTCTTACAATGAAAACAAAGTCTGCATTCAATCTTCTCTACCTTTGAAAATCACATTTTCTTAAACAGCATTGAAACCCACATTCAAAGAAAATGTATTTATTTTATTTATTTATTTTATTTTATTTTATTTTACATTTGTTGACCAGAATATTCTGACTGGATACATGTCCATTTTCAATGGAGGCCTGGGGAGAAAAGCTCCAAGGTAGAACATCACAAAATAATTACAAGTTACACGCAGTTTGCAGGCTCCAGTTGAGCAAGCAGGTAATATAATCATACATTTTTAAAACAGTGTTGACAAATTGACTAGGCAATGTAACATGATTACAGACTATAGAGAGGATCTATTCGGGTTTTGAACAAGGACATAGCCACTGAGTTTTAAAGTATAGCTTGAAGTTTTTTTTGAACTGAGTAAGAGAGGGTTAAAGAGTAAGATCAGCAGGAAGAGAGTGCCAAGTTTTGCCAACAGAGTTAGCAAACAGAGAGTCCCCAGCAGAGTTGTTGATTTTGGATGTTTGAACCAGTAGTTTATTAGAAGAGCGAAGTGACCTCTGGTTGCTATGTTGGTTGATGATATTTTTAAGTGCAGGCATATTATCAGGGTGGTTGAGAAATTTGTGGGCAATTATAAGCTGGTTGTACTGAAGTAGGCTAGGCCATTCTAGCCACCCAGAAGATTTAGGTTTTGACAGTGGTGGGCCCTATAGCTGTGCCTGTTGCAAATCTAGCAATATGGTTCTAACAGCTGGAGAGTTTGCTAAGAGTGGATTTGTTCAAATTAGTGAGTAGAGGGTAGGCATAGAGAAGAGTGGAGAGTAGATGGGAATGAGCAGTAGCAGTCCTAGCAAATGGAGTAAGGAAAAGTTTGATCTTATAGAGGGAGCCAAGTTTTTTGTTAATGGTTTGGATAGTTTGATTGACATGGATATCAAATTTGAAGGTGTTGTCTATTGTAACACCTAAGAGTTTGGTTTGCACATCTGGGGAGATAATGGTACCATTATTAGTTTTTATGGTAAAGAGTAGTGAGGAAGAATTATAAGTGGGGGAGAAAAGAAGCAACGTTGTTTTGTTAGAGTTTAATATCAACTGATGGTTAGAGAGCCAGTTTTCAACTATATTAAAATCATTCTGGGTTAATGTCATTAGATCTTTTGGTGAGGTGGCTGAACAAATCAAGGTGGAGTCATCTGCATATTGGATACAGGTAGCATTTGGGATGACAGTGGAAAGGTCATTAATAATGACAGAGAAGAGAAGGGGTCCTAGTATGGAGCCCTGGAGGACACCAAGTGTGACGGGTAGATGGGTTGATAGTGTGTCCTGCCAAAGGACGGCTTGTTGTCTACCACACAGGTAAGATTGTAACCATTGAAGTGCATAGCTATTTAGTGAAAATGCCTTAAGGGTGTGCATGAGTATTTGATGGTTGACCATATTGAAGGCCTTCGAGAGATCTAAAAAGAGGGCTGAGGAAAGCTTGCTATTATTTTGGTTATATTTTATGGTGTTAGAGAAGGATAGGAGGGCTGAGGTGGTACTGTGGTGTGGCCTAAAACTGTGCTGAGAGTTAGCCAACAACTTATTCTGGATAAGATAATGCATACGTTGTTTATGGACACACTTCTCCATAATTTTACCCAATGGTGACAGAATAGCTATGGGTCTAAAGTTTGACAGTTCGAAGTAGTTGCCTTCTTTATGAAGTGGTATTGCATGAGATATTTTCCAAATGGAGGGATGGTGGCATCTGTCCAGTGGTGGGTTAAGTTTACCTTTGGGCTGTTTTCAAATCATAGGCCCCTTTCACACATTTTTAGGACCATGCAAAAGTTGTCTGATTCACCTTCCTAATTGTATTAAGTATAATATATATTAATTGAATTATATCCCTTGTATAATACAGAAATTAAACAAAACATATGAGCCAGTAATGACAAACTGCCCAATTCATAGGTTCATAGGTAGGTACTAGGCTATTAGCCCTAGGGCCTATATAAACCTAGCCAAAAAGGTACCCTTGCTTTCGCCACCCAAGAAAATTATTTTCCTGTGCCCCTGTCGAGCAGAGCCACAGAAGTGATCCCTGGGGTGAATTTCCTATTTCCCATCCAATCATCAAGATTTTTCTTGAAGAGTGCTAAAGAGGAGCTCTGTTTGACATAGATATGTAGTCTGTTCCAGAGTATGGGAAGTCTCTGGGACAGGAATCTATCCCTCCAGCATGTTCTGTTTATTGTGGTGACAAGGTTTAGGTCCCTAGAGCGTGTAGCTCAGAGGGATTGGGATTTCTTTCAGTGGAGCATGTCCGACAGCTCTGGGTTTGACATAGCTTTGTATGTTAGGCAGAGATCGCCTCTGAGTAGGCGATATGCGACAGAGTAAAGCTGGAGTTTTTTGAGATGGTCTGCATAGGGCATCTGTTTGAGGCCAGTAATCCTCTTTGTGAGGTATTTCTGTGGCCTTTCCAGTTGTTGTAGATGTCTTGTGAGGTGCATACCAAAAGGGGCATTGTACTCTATAATGGGTCTAATGAGTGATGAGTAGAGGGGCACAATGACCTCTTTTTTTCTGGATGAGAAACCTTTTGTGATGAGGTGAGTCACGTAGAAGGATTTCCTGACCACTGTGGCGATGTGATTCTCAAAGGAGAGACTACTGTCCACCTGTGTCCCAAGGTCTCTTATGACACTTTCGGCATTAAGTAGACTACCACTTATGTGGTAGTTCCCGGGTACAGAGTTTTTACCAAAGGGGATGACAATACATTTTTTGGCATTGAGCTTCAGGCCATGGCTTTGACACCAGGTATCTGTCTCAGTGAGGCCCTTTTGTAGTATGTCCACATCATTAGGAGTTTCGATTATGGCTCCTAGTTTGCAGTCATCTGCAAACTTTGTTAGCCAAAGACCTTCTGTGTCAGCTTGTACTTCAGAGAAGTAGAGACCAAACAGGAGAGGATCCAGGACTGAACCCTGTGGTACTTCACTTGTCACTGGTCTGAAGTCGGATTTACGGTCTGCTACTTTCACAGTGTGGGTTCTGTCAGTGAGCCAGTTGGCAACCCATCTTGTGACATAGGGATTTATACCTAGTTTAGTGAGCTTATCTATAATTCCAGAGTAGGGGATGGTGTCAAAAGCCTTGGTGAGATCTAGATAAGCTGCGTGAACCACCTTACCCTCATCTGTGGCTTTGGTGACTGCTTCAAAGAAGTCAATCAGGTTTAGGAGACATGATCTGCCTTTTACAAACCCGAACTGGGTAGAGTCCAGAGTTTGGAGATTACCAATGTCTTTGTTTATGAGTTCCATGATGATACGTTCCATGGTCTTGCAGACCAGGCTCATCAGGCTAAAAGGGCAGTAGTTCCCGGGTTCCATCGTGGCTCCCCCTTTGTGGAGTGGGATAACCATCACGGTGCACCATTAAGTGGGCACAAAGCCTGAGGTGAGGCTATGACTGAACATGGTACTTAGGTAGGGTGCCAGTTCATTCTGTAGTTTGTGTAGAACTCAGCCTGGGATATTGTCAGGTCCCATGGATGCTGTGTTCTTGGCTTTGGAGAGTGTGTTTTTTACCTGTGCAGCTGTGAGTACAGGAACTTTGCATTCTTCCAGTATAGAGATGGGCCCTCTAGCAGGTGAGAGGGGGGGTAAAGTTAGCACTGACCCTATCTGCCAGGATGTTGGCAATATCAGTTGGTTCTGTATGTTTAGTGCCGTTGTGCTGTAACTCAGAGAAGATCTGAGTGTTGCCATTGAGGTTCTTGACATAGCTATAGAATGCTTTGTGGTTGTCTTTAGAGTCAGTGGCAATTTTGTTTTCGTAACTAGCTTTGAAGGATTTTATGAGGGATCTCAGCTTCTTACTGAGGTTGACCAGGGAGTTCCTCCAGTCATGGGATTTTACTCTTTTTTGCAACAATTTCTTTCTTCTGTTGTAGAGTTTGTTTATGGCAGAGAACCACCAGATTGGCTTCCTTGTTTTGGAAGATAGCATCTTGGTTCTATTAGGGATAGCATGATCCATGCACTTGTGTAAGTGCTTATAAAGTGCATTTGTGTAGGATTCAGCAGTCATACTTCTATTGTCCGTCTGCATGGGTGTCATGACGTTTGCCACTTCTGTCTTAAGAAGTGTGAAGTTGGCTTTGGAGAAGTTGTTTACTGTGGTTTCCCTAACTGGGGGTGGGGCGGAATGTGGATGTCTAGGGTGATTAGCTTGTGGTTGGATCTGACCAACGAGGAATTGACCTCTGGTGTGGAACACCGGTTGCCCATGTTGGTAATGACCAGGTCTAGGATATTGCTGCCCCTGGTGGGGGTGTGAATAAGTTGATCCAAGGCGTTGGAATTTATGAATTCCAGAAAACATTGAGCAAAAGAGTTGTTACATGAGTAGTTTTCCCAGTTAATAGTGGGGTAGTTGAAATCGCCCATTATTAGGGTGTTGGGTTGTACCCTAATACTTTCCAGTGTATCAAGAAATGAGGAGTGGGAATCCTGGGGCATGGTGGGGGGTCTGTAGCAAGCTACAATTTGGATTGCTGTCTTGCCTAGAGTTAGTTGCACTTGGATAATCTCGGATGCATTATGCTGTGCAACTAGCCTGGAGGTGTGGATATCCTTAATGAATATGGATATGCCTCCACCTTTAGTGCTTCGTTCTGGGTTAGGTGGCCGAAAGGTGTGGTATGAATTATAGCCTGGTAATGCAGGGGTGCTCTCTGGAGCTTTGAACCCAGTCTCTGTCACTGCACAGATGTTGATGTTCTCCATTTTAAGAAGTGCCTCGAGTGAGTGCATTTTGAGGTTTAGACTTCTAGCATTGAGTAGCATTACCCTCAGAATTTGCTTGCTTGTACCTGTTATGGTGGTGAATTTGTCATTTGAACCTTGCCTAAAAAAAGGCACTATAGGGGTGGCAAGAGCCTTTGCCAGTATCCAGAATCCCAAGGGCGACAGGTGCAGGCCATCTCTGGCAAAGCATCGTGGTCTGTCGATCATGTCGTCCCAGGCAGACAAATACTGGATCCCCTTAGAATGACACCAGAAGCTTAGCCAATTGTTGAAGTCAATCATTTTGTCCTTGTACTGTGGTATCATTCTGGGTGATGGCAGGATGCTACTCAGGGCTAGGGTCATACCTGCCTGGGCTACAAGATTGGAGAGCTCCTCCATGTCTCTTTTCATGTAGTCCAGGGAGGGACATCTCAGGTCATTCACACCAACATGGACAATGACAGTGTCATATTTGTACTTGTTCTGGAGTGACCTGAGTGCATGCATTATGTGGTGGATCCTGACACCTGACAGGCAGCTGACAGTAACTTTCTCCTTGTTTAGCCTGGTGAGTGGAACATCAGTGTGCCTGACTATAGAGTCACCTATGACTAGAGTGTTGGGTATGTTGTTATGCCTTATGGGCTGTGGTTGAGTGGCACTCTGAGTTTGTGGCCTATGTGTCATTTGGGTTGTGTTGGGGGGTGGAGTTTGCGTGTGTTTCTGCTTTGGAGGACCCTGATGCTTGGGCAGGTTTTTATTGAGAGCCTCTGTGAATGTAGGTGTGTGTTTTGTGTTTCTATGTGTGTGTTTTGCTGGTGTAGGTTTTGAGGAACTATGTGATGAGTGTGGTGTGGTGCAAGTGTTTACCTTCTCCTCTTGATTGTCTAGTCCAGTCTTGGGTGAAGAGATCTTTGCTTCCAGTTTGGCCATATAAGTGCATCTCTCACATGTTGTAGTGTTGGGTGGTAGGAGGAGAGGGTTTTCTGTGTACATGAGGCAATTGCTGCATCGCCCCAAGATGCCCAGATTCATCAGGCATCAGGTCGACAGGAGAAATCACCAGGAGCTGACCCTTAGACATGCCTGGATAGGTGCTTATTTATTAAGTACTAAAAACTGCTTTCCTCTAGACAAGTGATGAAAGTTGAGTGCTGTAGTAATTTGCAGCTTATTTAGTGCTTACAACGAGTTCTGAACAAGTGCTGAGCTCAAAGAAACAGATTTGAGTGCTGAAACTAGAAAACTGGCTAGTTCTAAGAAACAAAATTAAGCTAGAAGGCTTCCCTCCAACACAGAAAGGCTTGGGTGCTCAGAAGCCTACAAACAGTCTAGACCACTTACTGGAAAGGCAGGAAACAAGCTTAATTTTTTTTTTCTTTCCCAGATGCTCTTTTTTTACACAGTAGGACTGCCTTAAATCAGAATACGATGTCACTGCACTCAGTTGAGTGAGCAAATGCGATGGGCCCAGAAGGAGTATCCAAACACAAATTTACAAGAGGGGCGGGCAGTTTCTAAGCTACCAAGATTAACACCACAACAAAACCAGGAGGGTGGGTGAGGAACTAACTGAAAAAACAGAGTCAAAACTTCCAGTTCAGTTAATATTCAATGCAACACAGATAAATCAATTAAACCTTTCTGGAGACATTGGAAAACATGAAGGTCCTACCGAACACCCTGATACTGGGCGATTTCAATTACCCTACCATTCACTGGGAAAACTACTCGAGTACAAATTCCCAGGCCCAGCGCTTCTTGGAAGTCATCAACTCAAATGCCCTGGATCAGCTGGTAACCTCCCCTACCAGAGGTGAAAACATATTGGACCTGGTCATCACCAACATGGCCGACAGGTGTTCCACACCGGAGGTCAACCTGTCACTGGTTAGATCAGACCATAAACTAATCACTCTGGATGTCCACACCCCACCACCACCACCCCCAACTAAGGAAACCACAGTAAAAAACTTTTCTAAAGCAAACTTCACCTTACTTAAGACAGAGGTGGTAAGTTTCACAGCCCCCACGCTAAAGGATAACACTGCCCAAGATGCAGAAACCTTTACAAATGCACTCTATGAGCCCCTACAAGGATGCATGGATCATGTCATCCCTAGCAAAACCAAGACTCACTCCTCTAAGAGAAGGAAACCAGTTTGGTGGACCCCTGCAATAAACAGGCTATACAGTAGAAGGAGGAAACTAGTTCAGAAAAAAAAGCAAATCCCAAGAAGGAAAGACATCCCTGTTCAGTATCAGTAAGAAACTAAGGTCCCTCATGAAATCATCTAAAGCTAACTTTGAAAGAAAAATAGCCAAGGATTCAAAAGATAACCACAAAGCCTTCTTTAGCTATGTTAAGAATCTAAGTGGCAACTCGCAGATATGCACTGAACTAGTGCAAAATAGCACAAAATATACTGAACCTACTGATATTGCCAATATCCTGGCAGATAGATTTAGTGCAAACTTCACCCCCCCCTCTCACCTTCAAAAGGGCCCAAAACAATACTGGAAAAGTGTAGTGTCCCAAAAATCACAGACGCACAGGTGAAAACAGCCCTTTCAAAAGCCAAAAACACAGCATCGATAGGACCAGATGGTGTCCCAGGCTGCGTCTTGCACAAACTACAGAACGAACTTACCTCCCACCTAAACATGCTGTTCAACCTCAGCCTCTCCACAGGCTACATGCCCATAGAATGGCGCACAGCAATGTTATTCATCTCCACAAAGGAGGGGCCACAACTGACCCTGGTAACTATCACCCCATAAGCCTGGCTAGCCTGGTCTGCAAGGCTATGGAGCGCATCATCATGGAACTCATTAACAAAGACTTTGGGGACCTCCAAACACTTGACCCGACCCAGTTCAGCTTTGTTAAGGGCAGATCATGCCTACTAAACCTGGTTGACTTCTTCAAGACAGTCACCAAGGCCATAGATGAGGGAAAGGGGGTTCACACAGACTACCTTGACCTCGCCAAGTTTTTTGACACCATTCCCCACTTGGGTATTACAGAAAAACTCACCAGCCTGAACATAAACCCCTACATCATGAGAGATGGGTTGGCAACTGGCTTACAGACAGAACTCACATGGTAAGAATAGCGGGCTCCAGGTCCATCTCTAAACCAGTCACAAGTGGTGTCCCACAAGGCTCAGTCCTGGGACCCCTACTGTTCAGCATATACTTTTCAGAATTACAGGCAAACACAGGAAGACTATGGCTAACCAAGTTCGCCGATGACTGCAAACTGGGAGCCATAATTGACTCTCTGGCTTACACGGACATCCTCCAAAAGGG
Organism: Protopterus annectens; assembly: GCF_019279795.1. NCBI lineage: Eukaryota > Metazoa > Chordata > Ceratodontiformes > Protopteridae > Protopterus > Protopterus annectens. The sequence continues at coordinate 519,950,583 of NC_056740.1, read as the reverse complement.
CCTTACTGAGACGGACACCTGGTGTCAAAGTCATGGCCTCAAGCTAAATGCCAAAAAATGCATAGTCATCCCATTTGGGAAAAACAAAACACCCACGACTTACCACATAGGTGGCAGCCCCCTTAATACAAAAGAGGTAATAAGAGATCTGGGGACCCAGGTATATAGTAATCTCTCCTTTGACAATCATATTGCCAAAGTAGTTAGGAAATCCTTCTATGTGGCCCATCTAATTACTAAAGGGTTCACATCTAGAAATAAAGAGGTTATAGTACCCCTCTACTCGTCACTCATTAGACCCATCATAGAGTACAATGCCCCATTTGGGATGTGCCTCACAAGACACTTCCAACAGCTGGAAAGACCACAAAAGTACCTCACCAAGAGGATTACTGGCCTCAAACATATGTCCTATGCAGCCCAACTGAAAAAACTCCGGCTGTACTCATTGGCATATCACTTACTCAGAGGTGATCTCTGCCTGACTTACAAAGCCATGTCCAACTCAGAATTGATGGACATGCTCCACATAAAGAAATCCAAGTCACTGCGAGCCACGCACTCTAGTGAGCTAAACCTCACCACAACAATAAATAGAACATGCTGCAGGGATAGATTCCTGTCACAGAGACTCCCCATGCTTTGGTACAAATTTCCAAATTACATCAGGCAGAGCCCCTCACTAACACTCTTCAAGAGAAACCTTGACGAGTGGATGGTTAACAGAAAATACACCCCTTGGATCACTTCATTGGCTCTGCTTGACAGAGGATCAGTTGATTAATCAATGGGGTGGCGAAAGCCAACACACTCTGGCTAGGCTTATAAATGCCCTCGGGCAGATAGCCTAGTACCTACCTATGAACCTATGAACCTATAAAATGTTGTATTATTTGAAAAAAGTGCAGATAAAAGGTACTTAAATTATCTTATACATCCAGTTGAATACAGCTAGATCTTAGCCTGCCAAAGATCAGGTTTTAAGCAGAAAATATTCCAAAATGTACCACTTAAATAGGCAGTAACAGAATATCAATGAATGAGACTTCAGAACATTTCAACCATAAAAGGCCACTCAAACTTCTGTCATTACAATCTACCAGTATCAGTTAATATGCACAATGTCTACCGAAGTCATCTAAATAATTCACATTAAAGAGTTCTGAAACTAGGTGGAGATAATAATTGAATTATCCCTTGTATAATACAGCACCACTTGTTAGAGTGTGTTTTAAATGTATAGTTTTGAACATTTTTTCCAGTAAACAATGAAACAAAACACATGAACCAATAATGACAAACTGCCCAATTCAGAACATTTAAACCATAGAAGGCCACTCAAACTTCTGTCATTACAATCTACTAGTATCAGTCAATATGCACAATGTCTGCAGAAGTCATCTAAATAATTCCACATTAAAGAGATCTGAAACTAACAAACAGGTTGTTGCTAGAAAACAACTTTATATGTCAGTGTTTCATCTAAAAATTCAGTGCCTGCTGCCCTTGAAGAATAAATTGCTATGTTATATTTTAAAAAAATGGTAAGCTGGTATATTGCAATATGGAATGGGTGGCAAGCTGAAAAACAGATGCATAGTTACTAGGCATCTCATCAAAAGGAGGACATACTCAGGACTGCAGCACCCCACCCCCCTTAAAATACAAAAGGATATGCTATGGGAGTAGAACCTACAGCCCTCTGCATCAAGATGCAAGTATGCTACCGGCTATGCTACTAAAACTGCTTTCAAATTCTTTACCACAATAATGATACCATTTGCTAAACAAAACATTTGCACATTTTAAGCAGACTTAGCATGAGCAACAGTAAACTTCTTTTCCCTTGAAGCTAACAATTCCTTGAAAATACACTTGAAAATAAATTCCACCTGCTAACTCTAAGTAGGGTATTTCACTCTCTCTCACACACACCTCAACCTCTTAGTGTAAGAAATCTGAACAAAGCCTAAAATAAATAGGGACAGGTTATAAATATTGCTCTTGTGAACTTAGAAAATTGCTAGAATAACAGGATTTGTGTTAGTATGCATTTTTCTAAAGGCTGTGACATCTAAAACTCAAATGTCTGTCATTATTTAGCAACTTCAATCCTTTTTAGGTGGAATATGGGGCAAAAATCTGAACATTTTGCAAAAAAACTGGACAGCTGAGGGGTATGCTATTTTCCTCTTAAAAGGATTCACTTCAGAATCTCGAAATTCTGAAACATTAAATGTCATATGATCGAGATCATATAATCGATGATTTGGAATATCAAAATTCTGAGACAACCCCCCCCCCCACAAACAAACAACAATTTAAATGTTTCTGCACCCCCCCACCCCCTGATACTTAAATATACCAACTCCGAGATCACACTACAGCAAGGAAAAGGGAAATTTCCCGTTCCGCGCTCTATGCAGATCTCCATTCAGAATTTCGAAATTCTAAAATGTCGATCATATGGTCTCGACCATATGAATTTTGAGGTTTCAGGATTTCGATATTCTGAATGGAACACTTTTAAACACACACACACACACACACACACACACACACACACACACACACACACACACACACACACACACACATACACACAGCATACCTCTCAATCTCTTAGCACAAGGAATCTGAACAAAGCCTGTTATAATATTGGGGACAAAGGCCCAAAACTAGGGGCACATTTAGAAAGTTGCTGGAATAACACCCAGGTAAAGTCAGTACCCCTCCTCCTAACATCCCTCACTCCTCAGAAAATATTGCTACCTCATTCAACACACACTTCACACAAACCATACTATCACTAGCTAAACAACACAACCCCCTCCCCTCCAACCCATACCTTCAACTAGTAATCTTCCCACTACCTTCTCTTTTTCTCCTGTACCTACCTCCAACATAAAAAAACTCTCAACTAAACTTAAGCCCACCAGATTAGCAGCAGACAACCTCCCAAGTGAATACCTACAAATCACAGCTGATGGTCTAGCCTACCCAGTATCCATCTTGATTAACCGATCTCTGTCAGAAAGTTACGTTCCCACACTGTGGAAAGTATCACATATAATTCCTGTCCACAAAGGCGGACCCTCCACAGAACTAACCAATTACTGCCCCATAGCTATTCTCTCTCCACTCTCCAAAATACTAGAGAGATGCATACACTCTCAGGTCTCAGACTACCTCCTTACTAACAACCTCCTTTCCAATACTCGGCATGGTTTCCGACCAAACCATAGCACCACCACTGCCTTACTCTCCTTTACTAACACTATCTTTCAGCATAAAAACAATGGCTATCTCTCCTCTGCTGCTTTCCTAGACCTATCTAAAGCATTTGACATGATCCCACACAAACAACTTATCTCTGTCCTCAATAACCTATCCTTCTCACAATCAGTCACCAACTGGTTTCAGAGTTACCTGTCTGACCTCCAACAATCCATTGTATGGCAGAATGACATATCTCCCCAACTACCTGTCTCTATAGGGGTTCCCCAAGGATCCATCCTTGGACCCCTACTCTTCTCTGTTTTCACCAATAATCTAGCCTCTGCCACCAAACATGGCACACTCATACAATACGCAGATGACCCAACCATCATCTGCTCAGCCCATTCCCTACCCAAACTGCAAAAAGTCATACAGGAAGCCTTTTCCTCTGTTGAAACTTGGTTATCCGATGCCCAATTAATACTCAACCTAAACAAAACTAAACTATTCATCTTCCAACCCACCAAACATACTCAAAACAACTCTCACTTTAACATCATAGCAAAAGGCAACACCACTATATACCCAACTGAACACACCAAATTGCTAGGAGTGGAAATAGACAATAAAGTAAAATTTGACATTCACATATCCATGACCATAAAAAAGTCCACAAAAAAACTAGGAGTGCTATACAGAAATAAGCAACTTCTCACCAAAGCAGCAAAGATTTCAATAGCAAATTCCCATCTTATCTCCACCCTACTTTATGCCTCTCCAATATATACCAATCTAAGGCAATGCAATCTACACAAGCTAGAGACCTGCTACAACAAAATCGCCAAATTCACCACAGGGGCATCCTACCGTAGTCACCACTGTCTCTCACTTGCTGAATTGGGCTGGCTTGAACTCCCTCACCTCCTTCAATGGTATCAACTCTCACTCGCCCACAAACTAGTAAACCATCCACTAAATGTCCCATCCCTCCAGAATCTACTCCAACCCTATCGCATCACCAGACCACTAAGATCCAGCAACAAAAAAGACTTGCAGATCACTAAAGCCAGTAACTCTGCTGGTGAAGCACTATTCTCTTGCACCATAGCCAAATTATGGAACTCCCTCCCACCCACAATTACCTCAATACCATCATGCACCCACTTCAAAACTTTACTAAAAGCGCACCTAAAAACATGCTGGCTATGCCCTTGCAACTCCCACTCTAATATCACCCACTCCATCCAACCACTACCTTTCTTTCCACTCCACTAACTACCTTGATTATAGCAAGCTCAGATGCTCATAAGCCAGTACTTATTATACAGCAGGAACTTCTTCTTGTAACATTTGTTAATGTCTGTTATGAACTTCACAGATAACGATTCTAGTTATCTACTGATGTACTATGTTATTCATCTGTAAATATGTTGTAAGTAATTGTTATGTAAATTGTTAATCGCTATGTAATCCAATGTAACTACTGTCTATTTTAACTGTGGAGCTTTTCTCCCCGGGCCTCCGCTGAAAATGGACCTATGTCCAGTCGGACACTCCCGGTCAACAAATATAAATAAATAAATAAATAAATAAATACATAAATAAATAACAGGATTTGTGTAAGAATGCATTTTCTGAAGGATATGAAGTCTGAAACCCTAATGCACGTCATTATTTAGTAACTTTAATCTTTAGCTCATCCCAGTGATTTGTCAAAAAACACCCAGAATTTCTATGAGGAATAGACCAAAAATATAAGGCAAAAATTTGGACATTCTGTGAAAATCTGTACAGTTGACAGGTATGACAGATACATCCCCCTACCTACTTAGAAAGTGGATAGGACAACAGAGTTTGCATTACTATGTATTTTCTGAGGATATGATGTCTAAAACTCAAATGTCTGCCATTATTTTCTGACTTTAGTCCTCACTGATTTGTCAGAAAAACACAATTTGAGAAACAAAACAAAAATATGAGATAAAAATCTGGATAATTGTGAGGTATGACCCTACCTCTTACACACACTCCTAACCCCTCTTACTTACAGATAAACACGCACACACACACACAAACACACACACACACACACACACACACACACACACACACACACACACACACACACACACACAAACACCTCTACCTCCCTCTGACACACACACACACACACACACACACACACACACACACACACACACACACACACACACACACACACACACACACACACACACACACACACACACATACCTACCTTTACCTACCTACTTCTTACATAGACACAAACACACCCCTACCTACCTATCTACTTCTTACATACACAAACCCCTACCTGTTTCTTACACACACACCCACATCTACCTCTCATTTGTAAATTCATCGGCAGTCCAAACACCTTCTGGAATTAAAATTCTGCATGGGAGTGGAAAATGAAGACGTAAACCATCAGTCGCACAAATCTTGAATGCAAAGGGCATTCTTAAAGATGAACACCCTTAAAAAACAAACAAAAAAAACATATTTTTTAATTAAAAGGAGATTAATCTCCCAGCCAGCAGATTCCAAGAGGGTGCAAGTGCACCCCCTTGCACCTGCCTGCAGGCGCCCTTGTGTCCGGACTGATTGATACAGTCTTCTTGATCTTAGAGCATTAAGGATCTGCTCCCTAGTTATAGTAGGGGAGTTATATTTGATGATATTTTCTGAGGGAAGGTTGAGGGGGAAAGAGGGGTAAATCTGGAGCTGAATCTATCAGCCAGGAGGTTTTCTATATCTTCTGGCTCAGTATAGGTGACGCCATTTACAATGAGCTCTGCACACTATTATGTATTGCCTTTGAGGTTGTGGACATAACTAAAGAATGCTTTGTGGTTTTCCTAGGTCTGAGATGCCAAACGTACCTCAAATTATCCTCTACTTGTTTTTACAAGAAAGGAAACACTAACCAGAATGCCATGTTCTATAATTCTGGACTAGATGCCACCTCTTTACCCATGCAGCCATATGCTGTGCAAGAGCCTACCGCATGGGGCCCCTTACTGCTGCTGCCAGCTGGTCACCATTAGTCATAGTAGGACAGGAACTGGGAGCTGCAGTGACAGCAGGGGTCCCTTCACCATCAGACTGGTGCAGGATCAGGCTGTGCAGAATGCAACATGCAGTAAATATCCTGCATGCAGTAGTTGGGTCATACTGAACGGCACCCCACACACCTAAAACAACTCTTCAAGAGACCGATCACCCTCTTTAACAGACCAAAGATATGCAAAAATCTGGACATTCTGTGAAAAGTTGGAGAGAGAGGTATGTTTTAGACAATTTACTGAAATTCAATGTAAGTTAGTATAATGCAAACAGGAATTGCAATATGAAATGGGAGAAAAAACAGGGTTACTGCATATTTAGATAGCGAATCAGGAGAAAAATTGATTGAAGTAAGGAAGTAAGTGAAGAAGGGGGAATAAGAACATGTAAGGTATGAATCAATATTTGTTCATATTTAGGGATATAGTTTATCCTACGGTTGAGCAAGAACAGAGCCAGATTTTGGCTAAGAAGTCTTTCAGAATGGTTTTAAAGGACTGTACCTGATGGATACAGGTAAGGAGTTCCAGACCTTAGCAACATGGTATGAGTACAGACCTGGTGCAGCAGATTTAATAGATTTGTGGACAGAGAGGAGTTTTTGGTCTTTGTATCATAATGACCAAGTGGGAACATGATTGTATAAAATGGTATTTCTTCATGGCAAGCAGATGGATGCTGGATAATTTTATAGGTGGTAAGAAGCTGTGTATATGTTAGTTGTTGGTGTAGTTCTATCCAATTTAGTCTTTTTAGTGCTATACAGTGGTGGAGTCTGAAAGGGGTATTTGCTCCAAATTTAGCCAATTACGTAATTGTTCTACTTTTGCTTTTTGTGATGCCTGGAGGTTAATAATGGTGGGAGTGCCATAAAGTAATGAGGAGCAAAGGCGAGGAGTGGTAGGTGTAGTTTTAGTTGTGTAAGTGAGAACGTCTTTGGCTCCTTAAAGCATCCTTAGTTTTTCGTGAGACTTTTTTATGTAATTTTGTATATGCAGGTCCAATTCAAAATTATCATCCACTATTATCCCTAATAATTTGCCCTGAGAAGTGACTTCAATTATTGGATTTCTAAGGGAGAGAATTTTAAATGTTGTTTTGTCATGGGGGAGTGATTTGGGGAAAAGAGTAGTCTGTTATTTTTTTCTATTGAGCATGAGTTGTGAGTTACAAAGCCATGTTTCAATGGCTTTTAAAGATTCCTGAGTAATTTTTTGAGATGTTGCAGGCTGTCCAATGTACATATGACTGTGGAGTTTTCTGTGTATTCCATTAGGGAGGTCTGTTATGTGGATGTGTGAAGGATGTTGGTGAGAATGTGAAAGAGGAGCAGACCACGGATAGAGCCTCGGCGTACACCAGGGGTGGCTAGGACGTATGAAGAGAGGGTAGTGCCATTTGACTGATGATTCCTATTGGATAAGTGGCTTTTGAGCCATATAAGGATGGTCTGAGATAGAGCTAGTGAGTACATTTTGTTTGCTATGACAAACTGTGCTGAAGGCTTTAGACAAGTCTAGAAATAAAGAGAAGACTAGTTTGCTGTTATCTCTAGCTTTATTGACAGTATCTATAAAGGTTAGAAGTGCAGTGTTAGTACTATGAGTGGGTGATAGGAGTTCCTCCTGCAGGAGATAGTTTAGTGATTGCTTCTGAATAAATTTTTCAAGTATTTTAGAGAGGGGGGATAAGACTGCTATAGGTCTACGGTTAGTGATATCTGTTGAATTTCCTCCTTTGTGTAAATAGATAATGTGCATTTTTTGCCAGAGAGAGGGAAGATGGAATTCCTAGACTGACCTATTTATAAGGATTGAGACAGGATAGGAAAATGCTATTGGCTGCTATTTTAATGTACTCACTGAGAAGGTCATCAGCTGAAGTAAAGCATGGTCTGAGTTTCTGAGTTTGTTTAAGAGTAGTTTTATACAGGATGTGGGCACAGATTTGAAGGTGAAACTGGATGTGGTGACATATGCTGTTGGGCAGGGTTAGGATTAGATATTGTAGAGTTCTTGATTAGGGATGCTATACTATCTATGAAATAAGAGTTGAATTATATTCCAGTTTCTAGTGGTGAGTTATTGAGATAGGAGTTAGGATTTTTTGGCTGGAGTGTAATATTTCTTTATTGGCTGACCAGAATGTTTTAGGGTTATGTTTACTATAACTCTGAAAGTTATTATTTATTTATTTATTTATTTACATTTGTTGACCGGGAGTGTCCGACTGGACGTAGGTCCCTTTTCAGAGGAGGCCCGGGGAGAAAAGCTCTACAGTTAAAATATACAGACAGTAGTTACATTGGATTTACATAGCAATTAACAATTTGATCAACACAGCAATTAAAAATTACAAACATAGTTACAGATGAAGAACATAGTAGATAAGTAGACAACTATAATCTTTATCATCTGCGAAGTACATAACAGACATTAACAATTGTTACAGTAAGAAGTTCCTGCTGTATAATAAGTAGTTAGGCTTATGAGCATCCGAGCTTGCTAGAATTAAGGTAGTTAATGGGGTGGAAAGAAAGGTAGTGGGTGGATGGGGTGGGTGATATTAGAGGGGGAGTTGCAAGGGCATAGCCAGAATGTTTTTAGGTGCGCTTTTAGTAAAGTTTTGAAGTAGGTGCATGATGGTATGGAGGTAATTGTGGGTGGTGGGAGGGAGTTCCATAATTTGGCTATGGCGCAAGAGAACAGTGCTTCTCCAGCAGAGTTATTGGCTTTAGTGACCTCTAAGTGATTTTTGTTGCTGGATCTTAGTGGCCTGGTGGTGCGATAGGGTTGGAGTAGATTCTGGAAGGACGAGACTTTTAGTGGATGGTTTACTAGTTTGTGGACGAGTGCAAATTGATACCATTGAAGGAGGTGAGGGGGGTTCAAGCCAGCCCAGTTCAGCAAATGAGAGACAGTGGTGACAACAGTAGGATGCCCCTGTGGTGAATTTGGCGATTTTGTTGTAGCAGGTCTCGAGCTTGTTTAGATCACATTGCCTTTGGTTGGTATATATTTAAGAGGCATAAAGTAGGGTGGAGATAAGGTGGGAATTTGCTATTGAAATCTTTGCTGCTTTGATGAGAAGTTGCTTATTTCTGTATAATGCTCCTAGTTTTTTCTGGACTTTTTTTATGGTCATGGATGTGTGAATGTCAAATTTTAGTTTATTGTCTATTTCCACTCCTAGCAATTTGGTGTGTTCTGTTGGGTGTCTAGTGGTGTCGTCTTTTGCTGTGATGCTAAAGTGAGAGTTGTTTTGAGTATGTTTGGTGGGTTGGAAGATGAGTAGTTTAGTTTTGTTTGGGTTGAGTATTAATTGGGCATTGGATAACCAAGTTTCAACAGAGGAAAAGGCTTCCTGTGTGACTTTTTGCAGTTTGGGTAGGGACTGGGCTGAGCAGATGATTGAGTCATCTGCGTATTGTATGAGTGAGCATGTTTGGTGGCAGAGGCTAGATTATTGGTGAAAACAGAGAAGAGTAGGGGTCCAAGGATGGATCCTTGGGGAACCCCTATAGAGACTGGTAGTTGGGGAGATATGTCATTCTGCCATAGAACGGATTATTGGTGATCAGACAGGTAACTCTGAAACCAGTTGGTGACTGATTGAGAGAAGGATAGGTTATTGAGGACAGAGATGAGTTGTTTGTGTGGGACCATGTTGAATGCTTCAGATAGGTCTAGGAAAGTAGCAGAGAAGAGGTACCCCTTGTTTTTATGCTGAAGGATAGTGTTAGTAAAGGAGAGTAAGGCAGTGGTGGTGCTATGGTTTGGTCGGAAACCATATTGAGTATTGGAAAGGAGGTTGTTAGCAAGGAGGTAGTCTGAAACCTGAGAATAAATACACCTCTCTAGTATTTTGGAGAGTGGAGAGAGAATAGCTATGTGGCTGTAATTGGTTAGTTCTGTGGAGTGGCCGCCTTTGTTGAGGGGAATTATATGTGATACTTTCCATAGTGTGGGAACGTAACTTTCTGACAGAGATCGGTTAATCAAGATGGATATTGGGTAGGCCAGAGCATCAGCTGCGATTTGTAGGTATTCACTTGGGAGGTTGTCTGCTGCTAATTTGGTGGGCTTAAGTTTAGTTAAGAGTTTTTTTATGCTGGAGGTAAGAACAGGTAAAAAAGAGAAGACAGTGGGGAGATTACTGGTTGAAGGTGTGGGTTGGAGGTTATAGTATAGATTTTTGCCTTTATTTTCTTGGTTTTTAGTATGGTTGTAGAGCATTCTGAAATTTTCAAGATATCATGATGTTTTGTATTTCTGAAATTCTTTCCCTGCTTCTTCTCCATTCTGTATTAGCATTATTTTTTTGGCTAGTCAAATTGCATTATTCATTTTAAGTCTTTTCCGTCTAGGAGATGCAAGGCTATTAAGGATATTCAGGAAAATTATATTGAATTCATTTACAGCGTCAGCTAAGGGGGGAATTTTTAAGATTCCCAGTTAATAGATAATAGGGTAGTAATGAATATTATAGTAAGTTATCCTCTATCTGTATCTCCACCTTCTTGGCCAGCAAGCACCATTGGGTCCAAGAAGTTTTGCCTCAGCCAAGACAAGCAGATCATACCAAGAAATAGCAAGGCTAGCAGTAAATGACAGCATTATCATGAATTGCAAAGTAGATGGAAAAGGCACAATTCTGCCTTTTATAATAAATATGCGGTTGACATAGAAAGACTGGTTTTGAATTGCAAGTGGGGGGAGAAAGCTTCTTCACTATATACTGTTTTACATCATTTGCCATTTACATCTCAATATGACTTTATTTGCTTAGACTTATTCATGGCCATTATGCTTTAGCATAAGTGACCTCAATGAACTGGGCTTTTTTGCGCTCATTTGCAAACAGAACAGATAGCCTTAATACATTTGTATAATGAGTATGAATTCTATCCTTGGGCTTTGTCTTCATGATATAGCAATGCCAGCCATGAGGAAATCCAGCATTTTTGTCTTGGACTTTTAGAAATACAACATTGCCCAGTCATAGATTATTGCTAAAAATCTATGCATAGTTTGAATTCTGTTAATCTTACTTCTTAGATTATATTTATTGATGGTTTATTAATTTTCCTCTATTTGGTTTCTTGTGAATTTTGTTAGCCATCTATTTTTGTAGATTTTTGTGGATTTCTCATCACAATAAAAAGAAGTGACAAATCTCCTGCTGCTCTTTAACTGATTGGATTATAAAAAGTCATACCCCAGGATTCATGAAGCCTCCGTGTAAGAGTTATAACTCTTACACGGAGGCTGCAGTTAAACGGAGTGATGGCAGCATGCTTTGCATATTCATGAGAGCATGCTGAATCACACCTAAGTCTAACACGGTCCGTGTAAGACAGTAGGGGGCGTGTCCGTAGGCTGAGCCCTGCAAGCGGACACGCCCCCAGAAGTGTAAAAGTGCCCAAAGTAAACACCCACAACAGAGTCCACGGAAATGTGAATAAACACAACACAACACATGCCCCCACAGACTATGAACATAAAATATATATAAATGAACATGTTATATATTTTTTTTAAATTGTAAAGATGTTTAACCGTGAGTGCGCTCGTTATGCTGGCGTGCCCGTAGCGCAGCTACAGTTAGCAGTCAGTGGGAAAGCATATAAGAACTAAATATGCAAAATAAGCCAGGAAGCAATAGCGTAGTGGTAGAGATGTTGGCTGCAGAGCAGGCATTCATGGTTCGATCCCCCACAACACCAATTTTTTTTTTTTCAAAATAAGCAAGAAACAAGTCCCTGACAAATATGTACACATAAAACCACAAGTTATGTAAAATGTAATGAAATAGCCCATTTATATTGAAGACATGTGAGGTAACAAAAGAAGAAACAATGCCAGATATGCCCATAGCTGAGCTACAGTTTAACAGAGTGAGTACATGTGCCCGTAGATGAGCAGTGGTTTAACTGGTGCAAAATGAGTGCCCGTAGCTGAGCAGTGGTTTAACATGCTAAATCTATGTGCCCCAAACTGAGCTAAGCGTAATATGCGTGTCTATGGCCAAATGAGGCTTAAAGCAGCGTACCCCGTTTGCGCGGAGCTGCGCACCGTGCAAACGAGCTAACCGACGGGCAACATTGAGCAAGCCGTATCAAAACTGCCTTTACACAGACACACCCCTCAGCATGTCTAGACAGTCATGAAAAATAAAAAGCAGTGGCCAGGTTCGAACCCAGGTTACTATACACCATAGTCAAAGTACAGAACCACTAAGCCATGACAGCAGTACCTGTAAATGCAATAATAGCTAATATATAGGAATGAATACAAACTAGAGCATGACAATGCAGGTTTACTGAAGTTGATACAATTCCAAAATGGCCAATCACAGATATGTGCGGGAAAAACGGACTATATAAGCCCCATAGGCGGGAATACACAGCATAAACGATTGTAGAACTGACCTGCAGGCAGAATGACAGGAGTAGGAGAGGGTAGTCGCTTTCGAGCACAGAGGTGGGGTGTTGAGGAGTCCAGGTACATGGTCTGGCTCCTAGTCCATAATCATGAGGCCCAACTCATGCAGGGCCAGGTCCTCTGGGGAGCATACAGGGCTGAGGCATGGGACCGGTTGGCTCATGATCTCACCAGTGCCACAGGGATTCCAAGGACCGGTGAGCAGGTCCGTCACCACCATGCGGACCTGAAGAGATGCAAGCAGGACCAACTGAACCTTTGGATCCAGGAGGCCCGGCAAACACCCAATGCCCCAATACTGAGTAAGTAACATTTAATTATGTATGTAAGAAATTAAACTAGCTGATATTATGGAGATGTGTATTCCAATATTACTTCATTTATATTACAGCTGCAGGTGTCCGTTCTATGAACCGCAGAGCCTATGGCGATAGGCTGGTGCGGTTGCGCCACCAGGCAGGTCAGTAATCCACTACCAGTAACTGTAAAGAAATATAAAAGTATGACAGTCAGCAAAAGAGTGCAGTGTAGTCAGTAAGGAATAAAATCTGCAAGTAACAGTGTGAAAGTGTATGCAAGTATTGCTTGATTACACGAGTTTTCAGCCTGTAAGTTTAACCTAAACATGAAACTGTCCAACATATATTCTGAAATAAAAATGCCCTGCCTGTAAGAAAATAGTACACAACCTGCAGCAGGCTGAAAAGTATAGCTGCAGAAGATGACAAAATCACATGTGTGAAATATATCCCTGTGGAAATACTGAAACATGACAGAAGTGAGACTGCTGGAAAGGATTGTAATAACTACTGTTAAAACATGTCAATAAAGCCTAGAAGTACCATCCTGAATAGTAAAATGAAAGCAAGTGAGAGAGTATGAGAAAGTGCCATGAATCCAGCAATACAGTAGTAATAACCCCTGAATAAAGTATACTGCAGTCAAGACAGAATGAAATGTATGTGAGATTCAAAACCAAACAGTAAAATCTGTTCAAAGTGTTGCTGCATCTGGAATGTGTATCCCAAAATCAGGATATGTTGCTCTCAGTCTGCAATATGCAGATAGGATGTTTGTCTGATATACCAAACATCCACATTTGTCTACAGCTATATAAAGCAAATGTAGCCCTGATGTAGCTGAACAAAGCTAGATATGAATGTGTATGAAGAACCATAAAATGTATATTGATGTTGCATTAACAGTCCTATCACCAAGTTGAAATAGTTATCATATAGGAAACTGTAGTTAGAACAGTAGTGTGTATATAACTGTAGCTATTAGAAATGTACAGCATATGTATTGTTATTCAAGGTGTTAATATTACTTTCTTCACCCCACCCTATAACCACATATAACCCATTCCACGTGAAAATGGTATGTGCAATCACAATTAACACCCTGGACGTTTGTCCTGTTGGGTCATATATATTTGCATGTCTGTTGATGCATCTGCCCTGTTCATACATCCACACCTGATGGCCTGTTGCCATCAATTAACCCTGCATGTTGTTGGACTGTGTATTTCTGTTCAAATTATGCATGTGTTATGCACGCTGTTCAATGGTGTGAATATATGGGTGTTTGGTTAATGGGAATACTAATGCATGCTGTTACAACTAATTGTGAATGGTATTATATGTCACTAACCCAAACTGTCATGACATAATGCAAAACATAGTACTACAGGGAAGGCGGGTTCCAGCGGACCCACCTCTCCCACCTCAGCTGGCGAGTGCACCTGGCACTAGTGCCGAGTCCGGACCCTCCTCCAGTGGCCCTGTGCCACCTGTGGGTGGAAGCACTGCAGGGGATGGGGCTCACCCCCCCTCTGCAAGTGTGGCCAGAGGAGAACCACCACTCACCCTCCGTAGCGTCCAGACTGTGGTGCATAGGGAGATTCGGGACTCTGTTCTCGAGCCCCTACGCCAGCTCGAGGCACGGGTGGCACAACTAATGGGCATGCCTGTTGCCCCGCCTACACAGCCCCCAGCACAGCCCCATCCTGGGCAGTGAAGGAACAGTGGTAACTGCCTATGGGTGGGGATATCAGTTCCACTGTTGCCATCTGTGGGCTTATGGGCTCTGGATATCCATACCTCCGTCCCCGTCAATTGTGTAACCCCCCCACACGTGTCATACACTGCCCCTGTATGCGTCTTGTTTGTCTTGTCTGTTTACCTACCCAACCTACCTCCCCAGCTGTACCGACTTCCTTCACCTGACATACCACTCTCACCTGAAAAAAAAAAAAAAGGGCACTCTGTACCCACAAACAAATTACGCCCCATACATAGCTGCCCATTCCGCACTCATGTCTACTGGACATGGAACCTATCAATTACAATTGGCTGTACAACAAGTATTATTGTTGTCCTGACACCTCTCTCAGGGGTGGAAGGTTTCAAATGTCACACCAAATTACATACATATGCACAGCTGTTGCTGATGAAGAAATGGGCAGCTATGGGCCTTACCTACATCCCTCCTGCACATCCCAAGCTTGTTTCCCTACTGTCTTACCCTCTTTGTGACCCCTTTTTCACCACTTTCCTGTCTCCCCATTTTCTTTTCTTTCAAAGAAAATAGCACGGGTGTGCGCAAGAGTAAGCACGTTTAAGCGGTTGTAATCGGGTGTGCGCTTGTGTGCGCAGAGCTAACCGCCAGTGCGCATGCGTGAGCTCCGCACAAACCAGCGCTAACCCGGTTACAACTGCTTAAAAGTGCCTTAGTCACTTTGATTGACAGGTCCTGTACTCAGGTCAAAAGCAAAATAAAATCCTACTGTGAATCCCGAACCCAGGACCTTGGAAACAGTAGCCTGCATGACTTACCACTAAGCCATGACTCTTATACAAGAACATTGTGCTAAAATAAATATATCATGTAATAGTAGGAATGAATGTAAAGGGAATATAGATGTGTAGTACACAAAGCATGCCCTCGGGACCAAACCACGCCAACCGTGGGTAAATCCAGCATTACCCACACCCAGGCGTGGGTTATTGCTATAGTAATACATATGCTCATGCTAACCCACAGTCACAACTGCAGCTTACCAGACATTTTAATGGGTGTACCCCACTGATATGTACCATTCCATGAGGCACATAACAGATTAACCTGAAAGTCTCTGGGGCCTGCTCAGCAGCATACTCAAATACCCTAATAGATGTCAAGGCCCACACCATGGCCAGACCACACTGCATGTTGTAACACCCTAGCAGATATAGCAAGCATTCCAAGGTGTGAATGTACATGGAAAATAGGAAAGCTACAGCAGCACACTACAGTCAAGACACCTAGCAGGCATACAAGTAGTGACTGTAAAGGGCAATTATTGAAGCCTTAGCAACAAAGTGCAAGCAAAAGTGAAAGGAAAGCACACACACACATTAACAGTAGTAGTAGTTGTAGGTGTCAGTGTACATACACAGTTAGTACAGGAAACTGGAGAAATGAATGGAGGAATGTTAATCTACAACACACCTGGAAATATGAGAGTGATACCAACCTTTACACTCACAGAACATTGTCCACAGCATAACAGCATGGTCCCTGCCCTTAAAATCTGAAAGGGCTACGCCTATCTCACATACCTTTTTATAGCACTGTTCTGAAATCACAGTGAGAACTGCAATCAGTACACAACTGGCTGCATGCAATTAGCAAATGCTGGCTAACAATTGGTGCAGAGGCCACCACATGGGCATATGCAGATACCTACAAAAGTATGCTGTACTCCATGTCCACCCATGCAATACTTTCATTGCACCCTGAGAAGGACGTGAGAGACAGAGAGAGAGAGAGAGAGAGAGAGAGAGAGACAGAGACAGAGACAGACAGAGAAAACTGCAATTAAGCAGACAGAAACAAATTGTTCAGCAACAGCTACCTGAAAGCTGACAACTGGGAAGTGGAGCAGCAGGACAGAGAAACAGACAGCAACACAAGCAGCTGTGACAAACACAGGTAATGTAAAGTAATACTATAAAGGTCTACATACTGTGAACCCTCCATATGTGTCATTGGTCTGTATCCATATGTATATGAAGATGTGTAAAGGGCAGGGGACATACAGCAACTATCAGTGAAGGCTGTACATACATTTTTATGTGAGAGCATCTATGTGCACATATCAATGTTGTTTGATTGTAGGTTGTAGTGCCATGTACAAAGTAGGTTTCACAGTTATGTATGTTTAGCAGTATGTTAGTGTGTGTATACAGTATGGTAGACAAATATGTTGATATACCTGTCTAACATATGGATACATATGTATGTCAACATATGTATGTGTATATATATATATATATATATATATATATATATATATATATATATATATATATATATGCATATATGTATACATACATAGAGAGAGAGATGTAGGAATACATAGACAGATGTAGATAGAATATTGTACAAACATATCTATGTAATGCACACATACAGATATAGATATATGTAGATACATATACATAGACAGACTGATCTGTCTACCTACAGGTATGACTGTATATGACGACCTGCAACACAGCCTGTCCCACCCCTCTGTCACTCACACCCCTCTGTGTCCCCCCCTCCACATCTATAGCAATATATGTACATCAATATATATATGTGTATATGTATGTGGACATATATATATATATATATATATATATATATATATACACATATAGATATATCTATATACATATATATATATATATATATATATATATAGAGAGAGAGAGAGAGAAATGTATATAAATTCTGAGTGAGGCACATGTGTACAGATGTATTGCAACAGGTGCCTGGTGACAAAGGCATGGAGTGAACACCAGTGTCAAAACTGGAGTACCATACCACATTCCAGATCACCTATACCAGTAACTACCAGATATGTGATTGGCTGCCCACCACTGCATGTGTCAGGGGTGAACAGGGTCATAAATGTGTACAATAGTGGCCCCAATGATATTCACAGTGGCACACTATCCCTGGAATACCTGCACATGGTATGTGTCAGCGGACATGGTGTGTCAGCTATGGACATGTAGGTCGGTGTACCCCTCCACACCACATAATGGATGCCATGGTATGGACCTCACATGACAGCTACAGATATGGAGAAGGACACAGTGACATGTACAACACTGTGACAATGCACTCAAACACATTACCAATGCACAGTGACTGACAACACCACAGAGTACACATATGCTACCCACATAGAGGTTACCACTCCCGGATTTACATATGTAAGTCACACCCATGACAGATGTCCAACAACCATAGTAACACCTCACACCATCCACAACCTAAATGTCTGCTGTGTGTCATCCGTGCCACTGCAATAGAGTGCACATGTGGAGGTAAGAGTTCCTACCCACAGATAAGACATACCCTGCAATAAACGACACAGTGTTAAGAAGCAAGACTCCCCATGAGTACATGTCACACATACCCCTGCTGAATGTTAGATAGGTAATATGCCATATGAATCACCCTGTGTAACTGTGTGACAGCAGCAGGTACCATCACACCACATGTGTCACAATGGTCAGGGTAGCAGAACAGTATGCTGCTGTAGTCCCAGGGGCAATAGCATATTGTATAGTATTGTATTGTAATGTAATGTATTGTGTTGTATTGTATTGGTATGTTGAGGTGCCTCCTTCATGGAGTGGAACCACTGCTGCTGTGCGCCAGTGTACAGGTACATATCCTGTAGTCAGGCTAGTGTTACATAGCACTTCTATATGTGTGTTTAGCTCCTGTCAGAGTTTATGTAGCATGCAACTGGGGATACCATCAGGTCCCATCCATGTTGTGTATTCTGCTGTCCTGAGGGTGGCTCTCACCTGGACATCTGTGATGACAGGGAGGTTACAGTCAGCTGGGATAACTATGTCTTATTTTGGGGGAGAGGGCGGGGTGACACCTGCACTGAACCTGTCTGCCACAATGTTGTCGATATCTGTGGTGTCAGTGAAATATTTGTTGTTGTGTACTACCTATGGGCATAGAGGATGGATCCTGACCAGGTTGCTAACATAACTGAAGAAGGCCTTCTGGTTATCTGTAGTGTCCCTCTTGATTTCCCTCTCAAAGTTGCCCATGTATTTTGTATGATGGAAAATAGATCCTTATTAGTGCTGCTCAGACATGCCCTCCCTTTATGGAATTATGCTCTGTCTTGCAGTAGCTTCCATCTTCTGTAATACAATCTGTCTATGGCTGGGGTCCACCAGACAGGATGCTGTCCCTTTGTGGAGAGTGTCTTGGTCATATATGGGATTGCATGATCCATGCATTCTCGGAGATGTCTGTAGAAAGCAATTGTGTAGGGGTCAGCATTGTGGGTTGTATCTGCCACTGGCCCAGTGGGCTGAAAGGATACCATGTCACTGTTACAAAGTGTAAAGTTTGTATCTGTAATGTTATGCACTATAGTCGTTTGTGCTGGTGGTGGAGGTGGGATATGTATATCCAGGGCAATCAGTGTGTGGTCAGCTCACAGTAGTTGATGATGTAGGCCATACAGTACCTAGATACAAACCCCCAGAGTGAGGAGGTGCTCTTGACCTGAATCAGTGTTCTGACTGCTGGGGTTTGGTAGTATGTTGTATGGAGTCTGCCAGGTACTGTTGCACAGTTACTGGCTGAGCACTGATACCTGGCCATCTACATGTGTATCCACCAATAGACAGACAGATGCTACATATGTGAGATATGTTGTATCATAACAGTCGAGTAGCATGTGTAGTATGTGTGCCAAATTCTGCTGACATATATTGCTGATACCAGGTTATTTTCTTTCTCAGGTACATGGCCCACCCGCGGAATCCTACCTACTCCACAGCTGAGGATGAGGAGATACACCAGAGCCTGGTGCGGGATTATGCAATACTCTTTCCCGCACCAGCCAGAATCAGCAGGAGAGGGCTGCACTGTGGCAAGACCTTGTCCGTCGGGTAAATGACATAGGCACGCATAATAGGACATATGAGCAGGTACGACATCACTGCAGTGATTTAATCAGACATGTCCGTCAGCGTCGCCGGATATCCACAGGCAACAGGTCGCCACAGGTGGTGGGGTGGCTACACATCCCCACTCACCAGACTGGAGGGACTACTCATGAGTGTAGTGGCTCCAGTCCGCCAGCAACAACAACAGCAGCAGACATGCATTATGATGGAGGCTGGAGCCACACAGCAGCAAGACAGTGAATGTGCAGGTAATATGCCATATGTATAGTTGACTGTTGTGTACACTGGTAGTTAATGCATGTGTGAGGTGTGTCCTTGGTTTGTAGCTGTCACCATAGTATTTAATGTGCAAGTGTGATATCCTCAATATTAGCAGCTGACCTGTGAAAGGCGACTGTTGTACTACTGACCTGTATCATACTCAGTAACAATGGCACAGTTGTGCCCACTGACATTAGTTTCTTCACGTCTGCAGGACCCTCTGGTATAACAGCAATGCAGCCTATCCATGCTGGTGAGTGTGTATTAACAATTCCTGTAATAGTGTTGATAGTAATAGTACTATTTGGCTCACTTAGTAGTGCTCTTTGTATGCATGTAGGTGTGCCTGTGTCTGTGTGTTGATATCATGCATACTGAGTACTGTACAATTGTGTGAAACTGTGTGCATGTGTGCATGTGTGCATGTGTGCACCTGTGCATGTGTGCATGTGTGAATGTGTGCACGTGTGCACATGTGCACGTGTGCATGTGTGCATGTGTGCACCTGTACATGTGTGCGCATGTGTGCACCTGTGCATGTGTGCATGTGTGCATGTGTGCACCCGTGCATGTGTGCATGTGTGCATGTGTGCACATATGCACGTGTGCACGTGTGCATGTGTGCATGTGTGCACCTGTGCATGTGTGCATGTGTGCACCTGTGCATGTGTGCATGTGTGCACGTGTGCACCTGTGCATGTGTGCATGTGTGCACGTGTGCACATGTGCATGTGTGCATGTGTGCACCTGTGCATGTGTGCATTTGTGCACCTGTGCATGTGTGCATCGCTGGTAATGTGTAGACATTGTAAACTGTGTTTCCTGTTTCCCTCCCACAGGTTCTGTTACTGCTCTGGTGTCATGTAGCAGGGAACCTGAGTCAAGTGCCGTGGGTACTGATAATGATGACTCCTGTGTAATGGCACAGGAAAGTATGCCAGGGTCCGCCATTGGTCAGCCGATTGACAGTACACAGCTGTCGACCCCATCAATGCACACAGTTATCCTGCCAATACACCCTTTGTCACCAATGTCCCTAGGTGATGGACAGCATACAGTGGGCATTGACCAGGGTAATGTGGTATCTGTGGCACATGCCTCCCCACACAGCAGCCATGGGCATGGCCCAGAGATGGTACCACACAGACAGATGTCCAGGGGTTCTCGTGGGAGCATCCGTGGGTGTACTGCCCCTGTCAGACGTGCCCACAGAGGTCTTGCAACCTCAGCTATGTTTCGGGCTGTCATGCAGGCACAGTCACGTATGGAAAGGTACACCAGACAGGGTCTGAGGGAGCTGACAGCATGTCGCACAGCCATGACTGACAGTATGCATGACATTGCGGCTGCCATCCGTGATTTCACCAATGTCATAGACAGACGTTGTGGGGACATATTAGACCGGTTCCACAACTACATGTCCATGAGCCAGGGTGATGGTGGGCGGTTGAGGCGTCAACATGGCCGTATGCCAGCAACAGCAGCAGCTGGCAGTCGTCACGGACGACAACAGGGCCGCGGCCGCCCCCATAGTGCCAGCAGCAGCCCCAGCAATGCTGGATCTGTGCTGTCATCAGACCGCCCCAGGAGACCACATGCATGTGGCTCTGGCCAGGCCCGGCAGGGATCTGTGTACAGTCAACGAACACCTGCTTCTGATGACAGTACCCAGTCTGGGTTGGTACTGGATACGGTCCGTAGCACCCCTGCAAGGCACAGGTACCGTGTCCGTGGCCAGAGACACTGATCTGTATGACCTGGCAGGTACAGTCTGTGGCTGTCCACAAACACCAGTATATGGCAGCCATGAGGTGGAACTGTGTGCATCCATACACACATGCGAATTGACAACACCTAGGGCTACCGCATACACGCACACACTGCATCAACATTGCCCCACCTTCTACTGCTGTCCCTCACCAACACACATACACATACATGTCAATTGGTGGTATCGGTGGCTGACTCAGGCATACCAAGTTCACACCCTGTGCATATGATGAAACTGTGCCACCTCCTGCAATCTGTAACAACTGTGCAGGTACAGGTTAACATGTTGCTGATGCACAGGGTGACCACATAGATGTGTAGTAATAGTATCATGTTGTTAACAGTACTGTGTGCTGAATTAATTGTGGGTATATCACAGCATGCCTGATGCAGTAAGTGTGTGATTGTCATGTCCTGTTGTCTACACCCATGGTAAGTACCATAGTGTATCATCTGCACATGTTGGCATACTGGTGGTAATGATGTCAACAGAAGGCTACATACATAGGTAGCACAGGGGATAGGGTAATGAATGTAGTAATACACAATGATGGACATGTAAATTGCAAGTGACATGTTGCCCACACTAGACTCTGCAATGCAGATGTTTGAGGATGTTGATATGTGTGCAGTACTACACGACTGGTACAGGACACACAGGAGCACCCTAGCACTGCATGCTCACATCTCATACCATGCTAGACAGCCCCAACACACATAACTAACTGTCACAGGTGGGAGAGTCCCCATATATGTCAGTGATACTGTGGTGGCAGGCCAGGGAGCATACATCCTACTAAGTATGGAACCACTGAGTGAAGGCTCAGAGTCTGTTATTTGACATGTGTATTACTGCAGGTATGAGCACATGGGTTTCTATCCAGTTATTGTACATCCTGACAGTACATGGTCTGTACACTTGTGTGCACTGAGACTGGACCCTAGCCATCTGACCCGTGTATTTCCATGTACATGTGCATAGTGCCCGCATATTTGCAGTGCTACCTACTGGAACTTGTACAGCTTGTTTGTTGTACAATGGACTACATGCAGCCCTGTTTACTGTAGCTTTATTTGCATTCATGTTTGCTTGCAATTACCCTGGAATACTGATCACACCTGCAATGCATAGTTATAGAGCTTCTGTGGACTCCTAGTGCCATCTGCATAGCCTACTATATGTATGTCCATGTCCCACTTGACAGGATGTCACTGTTTGTCCTGTTCACATGTACATTGCCTGTGACACAGTGCATATGACTTACCTGGCATGTGTCCACGTGAGCAGTCATATATGCTGCTGCTAACTAATCACAGGCACTACACCTTCACATATTCATCTTCTGTTGAACTACCTGCTTTGCTAGGGATGGCCTGCACCTGTCACCCCTGGCTTTCAGATATTGGCAAAGGCTCTTGCTACCCCCATAGTGCCTATGTTAGGCAGGGCTCAAATGACAAACCCACCTTCTTAGGTATCACAAGGGATAAGAAACTAAGAGCAATGCTACCCAACGCCAGAAGTCTAAACCTCCAGATGCATGCACCCAAAACACTCCTTGGCATGGAGAACATCGATATCTGTGCAGTAACAGATGCCTGGTTCAGGGCTACTGAGAGCACATCAGCACTACCAGGTTTAACCCGGTTGGTTTCTTTGAAACAGTCACCAAGGCCATTGACGAGGGGAAGGTGGTTCACACAGCCTACCTGGACCTTGCAAAAGCCTTCACAACAATACCCCACTTGGGCATTCTAGAAGCTCACCAGCTTAAATATAAGCCCCTATGTCACTAGATGGATTGCACAGTGGCTCAAGGACAGAACCCACATGGTTAGCATTGCTGGAGCCATGCCAGACTCCAAACCAGTTATGAGTTGTGTCCCACAAGGCTCAGTCCTGGGACCTCTCTTGTTTGGTATATATTTATTGGAGGTACAGGCCAACACGGACGGACTGTGGCTGACCAAATATGCAGATGACTGCAAACTGGCCACCATAATCGACTCTCCAGCCGACACAAGCATCTTCCAAAGGGGCATCATAGAAACAGACAACTTGTGCCAGAGCCATGGCCTTCAGCTGAACAGTGTTTAGAAAGGGGAATGTGCATCCTATAGTCTGTTCTCCTAGTTGCCAAAAGGGACATTTTCCTCACACACACTAACCCCCCTCAGACAAACACACACACTTGCCATTCACAGGATTCAAACTCCTACCTAACTATGTTAGGACATTTCAGATGGATGCATTAGCAGAGCGCGCTATTCGCATTACTGGGAGGTTTCTCTTCTCCTGCTATACTTATAGAGTGCTGACATCATCAGTGTTTAGAAAGGGGAATGTGCATCCTGTAGTCTGTTCTCCTAGTTGCCAAAAGGGACATTTCCCTCAAACACACTAACCCCCCCTCAGACAAACACACACACTTGCCATTCGCAGGATTCAAACCCCTATCTAATGATGTTATAACACTTGAGATGGACGCATTAGCAGAGCACGCTATTCGCATTACTGGGAGGTTTCCCTTCTCCTGCTATACTTATAGAGTGCTGACATCATCAGTGTTTAGAAAGGGGAATGTGCATCCTGTAGTCTGTTCTCCTAGTTGCCAAAAGGGACATTTCTTTCCTACAGACTTACACACACACCAACCCCACACACACACACACACAGCATTTGCAGGATTCAAACCCCTACCTAACTATGTTATGACACTTGAGACGGACGCATAAGCAGAGCGCGCTATTCGCATTACTGGTAAGTGTCTTTTCTCCTGCTGTACTTATAGGGTGCTGACATCATCAGTGTTTAGAAAGGGGAATGTGCATCCTGTGGGGAGGCAGACACCAAGCACACTCTGGCTAAGCTGTCATTCCCTAGGGCAAACAGCCTAGTGTTGACCTCTACACCCATATGTTTAATTGTCAAATGCACATTATTTGTTGCTGGTAGACTGTTTGCACATCTTTATTGCCATAGCAGTCCCTGTTTGTATGAACAACTTGTGCATCTGTGGAAGATGTTTGCATATGGGAGGGATCCACTATATCACGTATGTCTCTGTAGTCATTTAACTGTGTGCACTGGGCAGACTGCTGTAATGTGGTTGGTTCCTGGAATAACACATAAAAATACCAGATATGTGTGTCCAACTGCTAAACTGAGATTTGGCCTAAGTGTGTGAGCATGCCCAGTTCAGCCTTCCCATGGCATGTTGTCTGACATATGTGTCATTTATCAAAGTGTGTGAGCATGCCCATTGTGAGCATTCCATATGTTGGACTCTGCAGCCCACCACATTTGTGGATGAGTGTGAACTTCAACAAATATCACCCGTTTATGGTTGTGTGTTGTGTGTCATGTTGTGTAGTTACTGTACAACTGCTTTGTGTGTGAACACAACAGGATTATACTGTGCCTGCAGTGTTTGCATGGGATACTTTGCATACAGTTGTCAACATCCTTTCACACTGACCTAACACTGTAGTACTGTATAGTGTACTGGTAGTACTTTGACTGTGGTGGACAGTATCCTGGGCTTTAGTGCTATCACTGCTTTACATTTTGATAGTGGGCACAACAGCCTGGTTAGGGGCCAGTTGTGTACATCTGACCATGTTGCATTCTATTCAGATATGAACTACTTAAACCAGGCTTGTCCAACATTGGTAGTGTATTCCACAACATAGGTGTACATTTGCAAACACTAGCGATGTGCCCTAGTCCATGTCTAATGCTAGTTGGAGAGTGTGTTTGTCCTTCAACACACATTGTAAGTGGAGTTTGCCATGACATATGTCATGGTAAGTATACTGTGCCTCTGTCTACCTGTGACATGACAGTGATACCCAGGATAAAGCTACCATCTCCCATCCACTCATCAAGATTCCTATTGAGGAAGATTGATAAGTGACTCTATGGGTAGCCTGTGCTGGGGGCTCACTCATGGGTGGGGGTGGCTTCTGTGTTATGGATCACGCAGTACAGCTTGTCCTATGTAAGTCAGTGCTGGGGTTCAGGTCTCTCATGTGCATAGCTCACTGCCATTCAGATTGCACAAGGTGCAGCATGTTTATTGATACCAGCAACACAGGCAACACATGTCATCTGTGCAAGCTCTTTGATACTCCTGGTGAGGTACTGTTGGGGACTTTACGGTTGATGGAGGTGTCTGCTGAGGTACATCCTACAGGGGCTATTGTAGTCAATTGTACCGCTGATGAAGGATGAGTGCAGAGCCACAATGACCTCCCCTTATCTAGATCTGACAACCTTCATGATTAGGTGGATATATGGTATGTTTCTGTAAACACTACAGCACATGTTTGTCCAATACAGGATATCTATCACCTTGTGTCCCCAGGTCTCTCATTACATGTTAACTACATAATGGGTTAACACCTATGTGGTAATTGGTGGGCACTTACTGTATATCCACGGGGGTTGACTATACACGTTTCTGCAATTAGCTTGCTGACATGGCTATGGCACCAGTTGTCTGTTTCTATGTGGCCCTTTTGTGGGATGCTTGTGTCAGCTGGTGGATCATATGTGGTGAGCAGTTTGTAGTCCTCTGCAAACATGCTCGGACACAATCCTTCCATGTTTGCCTGTACCTATGGGACATATATACCAGACGAGGGAGATCCCAGGACAAAGCCATGTGGGATGCCAGTTATATCTTGTTTGTTGTCTGACATGGCTGCAGCATGTCTGACCATGTCTGTTCTGTCCTTGGTCTGGTTTGCAACCCCTCTACTGACATGTGGGTTTATATTTAAGCTGGTGAGCTTATCTATAATGAACACGTAGGGTATTGTATAGAAGCCTTTGCAGGGTCCAGCTACGCTGTGTGGACCACATTGCCCTCATCAATGACCTTAATGACTGTTTCAATTGTGTCAAACATGTTTAGGGGCAGGATCTGCACTTGAGAAAGCCACACTGGGTAGGGTCCAGTGTCAGTAGGTCCCCAATATCTTTATGTCTGTGGTACATGCTGATCCTTTCCATAGCTGTGCAGACCGAGCTTCTCAGGATTCTGGGGTAGTAGTTTTCAGTATCCATTCAGGCAACACCTTTTTTGAGAAGGACCACTGTTGTTGTACACTGCTCTTTGGGTACATATTCTGGGGTAAGGCTGACATTGAGCAGTAGTGTGGTTTGGCATTCCATTCATCTTGGAGTCCATGTTGCACTAAGCCCAGGACACCATTTCATACCATTGCTGCTGTGTGTTTTGCTTTGTAGATGTTGGCTGTTACCTCAGCATCTGCAATGTCAGGGGGCCAGCAGTCTGCTGGGATAGATATTCTGCATTCGGGCGGGGGGGGGGGATTGCACTGCACCTGTCAGGATGTATGTTGGCAATATGTGTGTGTGTTTATGATATTTGTGTGATTCAGGGCATATCTGTGAATTCCCAACATGGTTCCTACCATCAGTTGTGAAAGCCTTGGGATTATCCTTAGTGTCCTGTACAATTTGTATCTTCATAGGTTCATAGGTTCATACTAGGCTATCCACCCTAGGGCATTTGTTAGCCTAACCAGAGTGTGTGTGGCTTTTGCCACCCCTTGCTATGTGAATATTATGGCCATTTATGATTTGCTTTGCTGTGCCTCTGTCTGGACATGACACAGTGAAGACCCCCAGTGTAACTCTACAATCATCCATCCACTTGGCAAGATTCCTATTGAAGAGTGTCAGTGAGGGGCTCTGCCTAACATGGAGTGGGATTCTGGTCAAGGGTGTGGGGAGCCTCTGGATTATGTATCTGTCCCACCAGCACATCCTATTTCATTATTTGTTGAGGTTGACATCTCTCACTCTCACAGCTCTGATGGATTTGAGTTTTCTGGGGTGGAGCATGTCCATTACTCCTGTGTTGGGCATGGCCTTCTACAACAGGCATGCAATGCCTCTGTGTAGGCAGTATGTGACTGCATTCAGCTGGGGTGTCTACAGCCAGGCAGCATATGACATATATTTGAGACCCTTTATCCTCTGAGGTACCTTTGAGGTCTTTCTAACTGCTGCAGGTGTCAGGTAAGGTACATCCCATATGAGGCATTGTACTAGATTATGGGTGTGATTAGAGAACAGTATAGGGGCACAATGACCTCTGTTGACGTAGATGTGAATCCTTTCCTGATATGGTGTCAAATGTAGACAGTCTTCCTAGCCACATTGGCAATGTGGGTGTCACATAACAGGTTACTGTCCACTTGTGTCCCTAGGTCCCTGGTTACTCCTTCCATACATAATGGTTTACCACCTATGTGGTAATTTGTGGTACCTTGTTTGGTATTTGGTGGGACATTCATACTGTCCAGTGTCTTCAGGATGGCTGGGTGGGGTTCCTGTGTGTGAGAGTGTGGTCTGTAGCATGCTACAGACTGTACAGCAGTCTTGCCTACAGTTAGTTGCACATGGGTGGACTCCAATGCCTTGTGCATTGTCAGTTACCTGGACGTATGGGTGTCTGTGCTGACTATCGATACTCACCCTCCTTTTATGTTTTGTTCCAGGTTTTGGGGCCATGACACATGATACGTGGTATAACCTGGTAGTGCTGGTGTGCTGTCAGGAGGCTTGCAGCAGGTTTCTGTCACTGCACAGACATCGATGTTCTCCATACTGGTGATGGCCTTGGGAGCATGCATATTGGGGTTTACACATCTGGCATTAGTCAGCATTTCCCTTATGTTTCTTCCCACTTATGTTTTCTAGGGTGGTGGGTCAGTCTTTTCAGCCTTGCCTACAAAAGGCTCTATGGAGGTGGCAAAGGCCTTATCCAATATTCAGACGCCCAGGGGTAACAGGTGCAGGCCATCCCAAGAACAGCTGCGTGGCTTGTCAAGCATGACATCCCAAGCAGACAGACATTGGATCCCCTTGGAATGACACCAGTAAGTGTGCCACTTGCTATGACTGATCATTCCGTGTTTGTACTGTGGCATTATTCTTGGTAAGGGTAGGATGCTGCAAACGGTGATTGTCATACCGGCCTGGACTACATAATCAGAGAGCTCATCTATGTCTCTTTTCATGTAGTCTAGGGAGGTACATCTCAGGTCATTTACACCAGCATGGAATATGACTGCATCATATTTCTACTTGCTTTGGAGTGACCTGCATACTTCTGTTATGTGGCATATTGTGGCAGCCTACAGGCAGCTTACTGTACCCTTTCCCTTGTTCAGTCTGGTGTGCGGGACAGCAGTGTGTCTGACTATGGAGTCACCTATTACAACTGTATCAGGCATGTTGTTTCTCCTTCTGGCCTGTGACTGTTTGGCACACCAGCTTTGTGTACTATGTGTTGCATGTGCTATGTTTGGAGGTTGTTTGATTGCGTGTCTGCTTTAGAGGCCTCTGTTGGTGTGCTGTGTTTGTAATTTGTGCCTCCGGGAATGTTTTTCTGTGTTTATGTGTTTGGTTTGCAGTTGTGATAGGTCTATGTGGGACGGTGTTTGTGGTGTGTGTGGTTACCTTCTCCTCCTGACTAGTTTTGGGAGTACTGAGTTGAGGGAGCTCAGCCTCCAGTTTGGATAGATGGTTGCATCTCTCACATATATTTGTATTTCTTGGGTGGAGTTGGGGGTTGTCTGTGTACTTGGGGCAGGTGTAACATTGCCTCAGGATTCACAGATTCAACTTGTTGTGGCTGGCCTTAGTGGATTGTATGTGTGGACAGATTTTATTGCCATACTACTGATCAGTGATTACTTCATTGTTTATGTTTGCTCTATCATGTAATAGCTTCCTCATTCTCTTGCATGGTTTGGTTATGGCTGGTGTCCACCATGCCAGATTCCTGCGTGTATGGCATTGTGTCTTGTTTTAATTTAGGATTGCATAATCCAAGCATTCCTGGCAGTGTTCATGGAATGGCTGTATTACAGGTTCTGAGGTGTGGCCCATATTTTGCACCTGCACAGGACCTTTAATGGATTCCACATCAGTTTGGAGGAGTGCAAATATTGCTTAACACATGTTTTCCACTGTGTTTTTCTGGCCAGGGACTGTGGTCAGGATTTGTATATCCAGTGTGATTACTCTATGGTCTGGTTTTACCAGTGAGCAATACACTTCTCATCTTGCCATCCAGTACCCATGTTGCTGATTATCACATCCAGTATGCTTACCCCTCTTGTGGGAGTGGTACATTGTTCCTGGGCCTTTTGGTTTATGGATTCTATGAACTTTTGTCCTACACTGTTGGAGCTAGTATAATGCTCCCAGTCTATGTCTGGGTATTTTCAATCACCCAATATAATGTGGTTTGGAGGACTTGATATATTCATATATTCCAGCATAGGCCAGGTGCAGTTCCTGGTGTTGGGACAG
This sequence comes from Protopterus annectens, assembly GCF_019279795.1. Taxonomy (NCBI): domain Eukaryota; kingdom Metazoa; phylum Chordata; order Ceratodontiformes; family Protopteridae; genus Protopterus; species Protopterus annectens. The sequence goes on along the minus strand of NC_056740.1, from coordinate 519,920,467 downwards.
TAGTCTGTAGCAGGCTATAAACTGGGGGGCAGTTTTAGCCACTGTTACTTGACCATGGCTAGTCCATGCTGCTTTTTGTTGTGGTACCAACATGGGGGTGTGGTTATCCTTGACAATTCTTGCTAGTCACCCTCCTTTTGTAGCTTGTTCCAAGTTTTGAGGCTGTACAGCACAGTATGAGGTGTAACCTGGTAGTGTTAGGGTGCTGTTGTGAGCCTTGGCTCAGTTTTCTGTTACAGCGCAGATATCAACATTCTCCATACTGGGTGAGTTTAGACTGCATGCATCTTGCTGTTTCGACTTATCCCTTATCTTATTCTTATCCCTTCTGATACCTATGGAGATAGGTTTGTGTTTTGAGCCTTACCTATTCAGGGCACACTGTGGGTGACAACAGCCTTTGCCAGTATCCATACAGCCTGCACTGATAGGTGCACGCCAGTCCTAGCAGGTGGTGCATCATGTCATGCTCAGCATGTCATCCCAGACTAGCACACATTGGATCCCCTTTGACTAACTGCGATACTTCAGTCAATTATTGCACTTGATCATCTCATTGTCATGTTGTGGCATGATGCTTGGTGAGGGTAGGATGTTAGTCAGGGTCCTCAGGTGTGCATATAGTACATGGTGTTACATTACTTAACACATAGCATTCATGCTTCAGGTGGTGCTGCAGGGCTGCCTCTGTCGGATGCGCATATTACACTTCCCTGTACATGTTTGAGAGCAGGTTGTGTCATGTTAGGCATCCCTGTTACTATATGAGTGAGTCAGAGAGGGGTATCATTCCCAGGGTTCCTACTGAGCCAGTGTATGTGCTATGCGTTGCCTCTTTGCCAAGGCCAGGGCATACTGGGCACGCCTCCTTCTGCCTACTGGGGCAGGCTCAGGTTGTTCCTCCTCCGAGTCACGCTCTGCCTGTGATGGCCTTGGCAATGGTGGGGGGCTGTATGAACCGGCCCTATGCTGGTCCTGCTGCAGCTGTTTTCGCAAGATCATATTATGTAGCATAGCACATACCATGACAATTTGGGTACATGTAGTTGGTGTGTACTGCAAGGCTCCACCAGATGTATCCAGACACCGGAACCGTGACTTGAGCAGCCCAAACACACGTTCTATTACATTACGTGTTTGTGCGTGTGCCTCATTATGGCGTTCCTGTTCAGGTGTGTGTGCGTTTCTGATGGGTGTCATCAGCCACGGCTCCAGTGCATAACCTGCATCCCCCACTAGGTGTCCGTGCGGGATGTCCCCATTGGCAAATGTCTGGTACAGCTGCGTCAAATGCCAGATGTGGGAATCATGGTAGCTCCCAGGACAGCCAGCACACACATTCATTATTATGCCCTGGGCATCACACACAACCTGGCAGTTGATGGAGGGGAAGCCCTTGTGGTTGATGTATGCCCTACCCCGCTCACCGGCTGGTGCTTTAATGCATATGTGCGTGCAGTCTATTGCACCCAGTACCTCAGGGTATTCCGCTATTTGCTGGAAGAGACGCATATTGCTGGCCAATACCTCACGGGCATTGGGGAAATATACATGATCACCGACATGTGCTGACATGGCATCCAGAAACTGGTGCAGTACCCTGGAGGCTGATGCCTGTGATATCCCCATCATATCACCAGTTGGTCTCTGGAAGGTACCTGTTGCTAGTATTCTTAGGCCAACACATACCTTGGTTTCCACTGGGATGGGTTCCCCTCTGTTGGTTCTGTGTGTGAGGCGTGGCCTGCACAGCTCCACTATTTGCTGCAGGAGGTCTCTGTCCACTCTATAGCGCTCTACTATCTCCAGCTCATGTAACCCGTGGTAGGTGACCCTGGGCCTGTACACTCTTCTCCGTCTCCTCACTGTGGGTTGTCTGGCACCATCTGCATTGTCACCACCCTCAGCAAGTCGCCTATGTCTCATTATGACAGCTATGGCAGCCCCTAACATTTCTGCTCTGAGTTCAGCTTTTTCAGTTTTCACTTCTGATAATTTAACTCCTGTCTTGCAGTGTCTCTTGAGAGAAACATCCTGCACTGCTGTTTGCAGAGTTTTAAGTGCTTGGCTGAGCTACTATTCTGCCTGTGTAATTGCCTGCATCTAATTGTTTTCACCTGCTAGCTCCAGCAGTATTTCCTGCTAACTTCCTACTAAATCTGTTGCTTCCTTTTTCCTTTCTGTTTCCTCAGGGTGGAGCCGTGTGTAAACCAGCAGAAACACGCTCACAGTGGCTGACACGCGCGCACACATACTTCCACGGTTCAGAATCTGCTTATTCAGATTAAAACGCGTGCACGCCCGTGCAAACAGTGTTAAACATCTCCCAACATGCTCCCACATGCTCAGTCTGCCTTACACGCACGCACACTGCCTTACACGCGCGCACACTGCCTTACTCGCGCTTCGTGGCGCGCACACGTGTGCATACACATCCAGCAAGAAACTTTGGTGTAGGCAACAGTGTACACCTTCCATTTCTTGACTTTCTCATGCTTAGTTAGTGGCACACCTCTTTCCATGATATCTGTCTGACATCTGTCATGTAACTCTAACCTCCAATGAACTGCATTTCTTTCTACCATTCCCCCCTGTGATGTCACCTATCTCCTACTCTGTTCCTCCCCATTCTGTAACTCTTACACTACTCAGACTGTGCTCATTTGCTATGTGACAGTGGAATTCAGTATCCTTACACTCATTTGCATCAGATTGCCTACTAATGCTTAGTTACATGTCTTAGACTCAGCTTCCCCCCTTAGCAACCACTACACGGATTGCCATGTTGGTTTTGGTCTGCTGGTCCCTGCATTGACATTCCATGTATTGCATAAAACCCACATTTCTGGGTTTAAAACCTTCATTTTTATGTTCTATGGAGCGCAGCCCGTTTGCGCGGGGCTGCGCTGGGTTTAAACATCGGCAATCGCCGAAAAAAAAATTATATTTTTACTATATTTGCATCAGGTTACCTTGCCAATGGCCACATATTTGGCCATTGGCATGCTGCCTGACACATATGCACCCTTTATTTGGAGCTGACATGGCTCCATTGCAGTTTTTGCAGAAACGTACTCAGTTGTCAACTGAGTACATTTCTGCAGCTAAAACGGCTCTTACACGGGCTGTTCTCGGCTTCCTGGATCGCTAATCATCCTCATTTGCATGCTATTCGGCTGCAAGTGAGGTGATTAGCTTATCCACGCCCACTCCGTGTAAGAGCCGTTTTAGCTTGTCTCTTACACGGACTTTGGGCTGTTCCTGGATCGCGAAGGCTGCCTGGAGTCTTACACTACTCTTAGACTCCGTACAAGCCTTCGTGAATCCGGCCCATAGTGTTGGGGAGGTAGCATGTGTCAGTAGGAATAAGGACTGACTGGTTTGGCTTTGTCCAGTTGGACAAAGCAGGCCGTATATAAATGCTAAGCTTAGCTGCAATTATTAGCATGTATCTCTATTATCTGAGCACTACTGGTACACTAAACAACTCATGCACCTGTACATTTTGAGTACCTGACTTTCCTTGAAATAGAACATTTACAAGGAATGTTCACTGTGGTAATCATACAATCAAAATTCTGTTATTTGCCAGTGTTAGAATACATTCCTATCTGTCAAAAAAAATGACAACCTAGGCTAATGGTTATTTAACTGTCTTCAAAGATGTAACTGATTCCTATAATGACAGAGAAAATGTAAACTCAGTATTTATAACTGACTGTCAACAAAGATATATGAAATTATTTTGTCTAATACTGATGTTACTGATTTGATTATGAATATAGAGAGACTGTAATAATGCATATGATATAATTTAAGTTTTATTTTTTTTTTTACTAAAGCAAGTTTATGCTTAGTGTTTATTTGCAGACATTGCTTACTGTGTAACAAAAGCAATCTGCTTGTGGTGAAGAGTGATTCAACTTGACAAAGGATATTTGACTGACAGCCCGTGTAAGTTGGTGTTAGCTAGTGACAGAACAAAGCTCCCTGGCAATTTTTTATTTACTAGACTACTTTTGTAGGCAGGAGATTTCTATTTACATAGTTTTATCAACTGAAGTTTCATCAAATAAAAAAGCCTACCTTCTACGAAAATGCACTACATTATATATAGCTCAGCATCTACTTTGCCTCTGATTTTTGGAAATAAAAAATATAATCCCAAAAGTCCTATTTTCTCCCCTTAGCCTGTTCATATCCTGCTTTATCTGTCTTCTTACTTTTTGTTTTCCACATGGCGTCTTTGTCCACAATGTCATAGATGCATAGGTTCAGAGGTTAAATTGATATATACTGGGCTAATGACCTTTTTAAGTCTAGCTGCACAATACATCCCAACTGTATGTACTGGTTCTTTCTCACTTGATGTCAGTTATTTTTCAAATTTGTTTTGCTCTCTCCTGTATGCACTGTGGCTATAAAGTTTAATTTCATTAAATTACATAGCCTAAAGCTTCCTGTGTACCTGCTACCTCATTTCAAAATGTTATTGCTTTTGTGATAAATTATTGCAACCTGTTTTTTTGGTATGCATGCCTTGCAGTAATACTTCTGCATAAAGCTTTAATCAAAAGTTTGGGACTTGCTTTCAAAAAACATTGTCACTGGCCTAGCATGTAGCATCCTCAGCTATGATGCAGGATAAGTTAGGAGGCAGGGGGTTTACTGCAGCACTAATTGCTAGAATTCAAGTACCAAAACTGAAAATGCTATGCAATACAAAGGGAAATGCTGCTCTCCTAAGGTGATACCCTTTAGCTAAAATGGTTAAGTGCGGGACCACATCATGAAGTGGTGGAAGCTAATGTAGATGTTAACATCCCTTGTAATTTATCAATTTCCCTGTTGAATTGGCTAGATGACCCACAGTCATTATAAAAATACTTCAGGTCTCCCTAAAAAAGCCATAGCCTTAACAGAAGTAACAAGTTAACACAAAGTAAATAAACCGTATGCACTTTGTTTGCTCACTATTGCTATATCAAGTTATAACTTCCTTAGTTTTCATGTTTCCCATGGCTGTATCACTTTAAATCTAGTATATCTTACTAGGCAAACAAACACATAAAAAGCAATTGAAATCACTGATATCCAGTTTTTACTTTAATGGGCAAAGAGATTGTTCTATAACCACTACATTAGGAAGTAATTACAAATGAATGTTTAATTGTGGACCTTTTTTTACAAGAAAATAACTATTTTGGGACAGGTGCCCATTTTCTATAAAGCAATAAGGTAAGATGTGTAAGGAAGTAAGAGATGTTGAAAACATGGTGAGAAAATTAGGACAGATAGCAGGGGCACACACACAAGCACAGAGGACAAACAAGACTGAAGGGAGGGTCCTGACACACTGATGGAGGGGGAGCACAGTGGTTTAGAAAACATCAGACAAAGAGAGAGAAGGCAATGGTAATGTGAGGTTTGGATAGCAAACAAGGGAGGGTACAGATACAAAAGAGGGAGAGCACCAGGATGGGGGGATATGCTGGATATGATCTCCAATACTATTACACCAGTCTCAGATGGACTCTAGACAACATGTTATGCCTCCTCACCACTGGGTCCTGGCTCTGATGGTGTGCTTTATGGTGGGCAGGGAGACAACTACTGTATGAGGAGTCTTTCCAGATGGCTGATGTGGGTATCATGCTGCCAGTCCACCTACTCCTCTACCACCTGTGCTAGCTGTCATTGTCTGACGAACTGATCCTCACTTCTGGCAGAGCCACCAGAGGGGATCAACAGTGCTCCTGACAGGCAAAGCTCTACCAGGGTCTAAACTAGAAGGCCTATCAGTCGCCTCCATTAATGGTTCTTGAGAAGTGGTCCTGACAGTCTGATCTGTAGACAGTCTAGGTGGTGCTGGTCTTTGGGGAACGGCGGTCATAGTGGTGTCACATTTGTTACTGTGGATGCTGCTGCTGTCTATAAAGGGAAAATAAATGAAGATAAACAAACCCTTAAAAAATTAAATGAACATAAGAGAAATGCAAGCAAACCATGAAATACAGCAATTCATACTAAAAATAAAATGTCAAGTACAACTGCAGTCGTCTTATGATAAGATAGTGGTGACAATAACAGGGGTCTACTACAAATTCAGATATATGTAACTCGATATGTGCAACCTCTATAAACAGAATCAGTTGTATGTGCAAATGCCTGTGATTGTCCAGGGAAATTGTGTGCTGTCAATAAGGTTAAATACAGGAATGTTTCTGCATGGGAGTAGTATGCGCTCCCTAATGCACTACAGTAGTTTTCTTGTCAATCATATGCATATATAGCAGGTATCTGTTAATTAGTGTGTAAGTTCCATTAGGTCAGTGATCTCTTATCAGGGGACACCCCTGTTAGACATTCTACTGAGTATGCAAAATTGCAAAGGGCATCAGTGCAGTTATTCTACCTAAAATGGTAACTGCTATGGAATTATGTAAAACCAGTTGAGGTACAACAAAGTCAGGCAGATAGGGCCTCAGTAAAGTCTCATTCAGAGAATAGCATTAATCCCCTTCCATGCTGAGGTATATTATGTGTAATACAGATGTAACGAATGCAGCTAGTGGGGGAAATAGAACCTGAATTCTTCTTATCGTGCAACATAAAACTAAATGTGCTACCAGTTCAGCCACTTTGGCAACACTCCTACAACCACACACCCATCAATTAACAAGCAGACATACCAAGACAGTACTGCAATGGCTTACCTAACTTACAGCTGACAGGCGGCTATGCACACCAAAAGGTATTTCTTTCTTTCTCCCATTTGATGTTGTTTTAGTTATTACTGTTTATGGCTGGGATTCAGAAAGGATTACAACCAGTGGCAGTAGTCCTTTGTGATTCATTGACAGGTCCATTGCAGTCATTCTATATGGTCAGTAAAATAACCATGATCAGCCATCTCCATAGCTGAGCTGAATTCTAAGAATCATTCTCGGGAGAAGCCTATCCAAGATAGCTATGTGCTCTCTCCCAGAAATGCATGTGTTAAGGGACTTACATTAGCATGGCTGGCTATGATAATGATCTTGGCTGAACTGCTGTGTTCTCCCAGTGCAGTCAATGGATTATGTAAAAGGTAAGATATGGTAAATTTCTTTGGAGAGCTAGTGGTGGGCAAGGTGTGTTTGAGTGTGTGCATGTGCGTGTGTGTGTGTGTGTGCGTGTGTGTGTGTGTGTGTGTGTGTGTGTGTGTGTGTGTGTGTGTGTGTGTGTGTGTGTGTGTGTCTGTGAGTATCTGTAAACTCTGAATGGTCTTGCATGATTGTGCACGTTTGTGTGTGTGTGTGTGTGTGTGTGTGTGTGTGTGTGTGTGTGTGGATGTGCATGAGTGAATGAACAAGTGTGTCCATGAGTATGATCGACTGTGGGGGTGACGTTGAGTAGAAGTTTCTGTGTGTGGGGACTGTGTGTGATTTTGTTTGTGTGAGAGTGCATGTCTGAATGTTTGTGTGTGTGTGTGTGTGTGTGTGTGTGTGTGTGTGTGTGTGTGTGCGTGCGTGCGTGCGTGTGTGTGTGTGTGTGTGTGTGTGTGTGTGTGTGTGTGTAAGGGATGGCTGCAATTCCTCTCAACTCCTGTAGACTAATGTGCAAAGCCTGCTATACAAGGGGAACACTGGGCACAAGGAAACATCTTAAAATATTGAAGCTAATAAAATATTTAATAGAAACAACAGTTTTTTCAGCACAACGTGTTTTCTGCAGCATAAGATGTATGCAATTCTAATGTCTAACAATGATTACTTGACTGTAATTTTCCACAATTTATGAGGGAAAGGACGAATATGAGTCAAACCCAGTGATTTTTCTATAAAATCATGGACAGTTGAGAGATATGGGGATGCATTTGTGTGTTTGATTGTATGCATGTATGTAGGAGAACGAATGAAGGGCATGCCTCTTCCAATGCAAAGCATGAGCCGGCAGTGGTGATTTCCACAGGAAAGGTTTTTTTTTAATTTTATTAAGCAAAAACATTTAATAAACAAATAAACACCACTTTAAGAGTGAGAAGTAAGTGGATATGAATAAACATTTGTTTTGCCAGACATTTGAGAAACATATGACAGCCTTCTATGTTACAAACATCAAACATCAACTATTGAACCAAAAACCTTTCACTATCAACTACTTACAATTAAAATCCTGGATATTAGATAACAAAAGCAAAGGAATGTATGAAGGGCGCACACAGGGAACAGGGGGTATGTGTAAATATAGAGTATGGGATAACGCTGAAAAAAAGAAAAAAAGAAAAGGGATTGAGAGAGAGAATGGGACACACATCCCACATCACTTATGGGAAACACATCCCACATCACTTATGGGAAACACATCCCACATCATTTATGGGACACACATTCCACATCACTTATGGGACACACATCCCACATCACTTATTGGAAGCACATCCCACATCACTTATGGGACACACATTCCACTTCACTTATGGAACACACATCCCACATCACTTATGGGAAACACATCCCACATCACTTATGGGACACACATCCCACATCACCTATGGGAAACACGTCCCACATCACTTATGGGACACACATCCCGCATCACTTATGGGAAACACATCCCACATCACTTATGGGACACACATCCCACATCACTTATGGGACACACATCCCACATCACTTATTTGCATTTTAGCTTTCAGAACATTCGGACAATTAGACCATAACTGCCTAACATATTTCACAAGATCATGGTTATATTTACTAACATTAGGTGACTCTGGGTGAGAAGGGGGGGGGCTTAGAAACATTGCACCAGTGCAAATAATACCCTTGTTCTAGGAAACTGTGCATCCCTGTCCAGTTAGAGACTATATAAGCTCTGATGACACAGGAGACCTGAAGTATACAGTTAACAACAGGTTGGTAATGGTTTAAAATCCTGAGACAAACTACCCAAAAGGTTATCTTAAAGCATGAGAGGGTTCTTTGCAAAATGCAATGACACTGATCAAAATGATTATGAAGTGTCAATGTTTAAAAATTGCAGGACATTCTCAGATTTTATGGAGTGCAGTAGGACTGTATAATTCCCAGCTGTCTTCCAAGCTGAAGAAAATATTCATGGACTAGGAAACATCAAGTTGCTGTTGTGTCTTTCAGCTTTTCCCGGTTAAGAGTTGCCACAGCGGAACTCCGGTCCGCTAATGATTGGCAGTAAATTTTTACGTGCCGAGTTACCGGCCCTGACACACAACCTTCAATGAAGGTACGGCCATTCACACATGTTTCCACACAGAAGACGCTCTAGCTGAGAATCGAACAGGACAACATCTTACTGTGGGGCGACAATGCTACCGCAGCACTACCACTGCATTCTAGGAAACATCAAGTAATGGGCTAAAAACATTTTTTTCATGCTGTTTCGTAATTACTTCAATGTCTCCAAAGCAATGAAAATATATAGGGCCAGATTCAATAGTGCCTACATGTACACGATATGTATTCAAGAACATCCTTACCACATTTTTGTGATTTCTTGTCACTCAGAAAGATTACACTAAGTGTACTTGTAGTCTGCACTTTGGAGTACCTTTATGAATCCTTGTCAATATTTAAAGCTGCAAGAAAATTAACATTCGGAGGAATAAGGTGTGAGTTATGCTTGTGCTGTCTGTCCACTCAGAACAGTGTACACTCAGTGTAGGAGTTACTGAATCCCAGGGATAGTCATTTCTTTTGGAAGTACTGATGTAACAGCTTCTCCCTACATGATGTCTGTACCTTAATTTCTGGTATGATGTAATAAAGGGACTTTAATTGATTCAAAATTGCCTAATAGAAGTAAATGTGTCGATGACTGACAAAAAGGGAGCTGAACTACTCAAATGTTGAGTCTAAAGGAAAGTCTTCAGAGAAGTCGTGTGCAGATTATCAAATGTAATACTGAAACCACTGGCATTACATTTCCTGAGATTTTTACAGAAAGAAGGAGTGCTGCACATTTAGGATCTTGCCCTAATGCCAAAGAGTAAAACGAATCCAGGTGGGCACTAACGACATTGGCCATAATGTCAGAAGCTACAGTTATGCCAAGTACAGATACAAGGATGCAGTCAAGTATGAGTTCTGTGCCAGATGTTCTTTCAAGTTGTGGTAGACAGCACAATAAGGGGTTATGTAATTAGTGGTATGTGAAAATAGGTCATATAACGGTTTCCAGTTGACATCCACCTCTTTCATGATCACTGGATCATTTTAGTATTAGATGTTAACAACCACAATACATCTTCATAAGTATCATTAGATGAGTCTGGCAGAGCTTAAGGAGAAGCTAAGTTAATTTTAATGTAGTTAAATGAACAGAGAGAGGAAGATAAACTCTATAAATGTTGAGTATGACAGATGGAATAGCAAAAAAAAGTACATATTACATCTTCGTGAATGATGTGCCCACCAGCTTCCTCTGTGTTTACCCATCTTCCGTAGTTATACAGAATCCTGGTGGTAGCCTAACTTCCATGAAAACAAAAACATTTGGGGTTGTAGTGAGAGATGTAGCTTTGCAGTGAAGGAATTAATTGCAGATACTGCTGATAGGTCCATGTCAACTTCCTGAAAAACAATATAGTGAAAGTCATAGTACTGAAAGTATAATGTTGACATGTCAAAATACTGAAATGTTAAAATCAAAATATCTACTCCATTATGCCTGCAGAGTGCTCGACTTAAACCCCCCCATAGGACTCATGTTAACACTCATTTACAATTTTCACAAACAAGGGAGTCATATTGTTTGTTGCCTTGTTATGTACTGGCACAGTTATGTATGCTGTGTATGTATGATAGTAGTAGGCCTTTAGAATTCTATTATTTATTTATTTACTTAAATTTGGTGACCAGGAGTGTCTGACTGGACATAGGTCCATTTTCAGCGGAGGCCCGGGGAGAAAAGCTCCACAGTTAAAATAAACACAGAGTAGTTACATTGGATTACAAAGCGATTAATTTAACATACCAATTACTTACAACATATTTACAGATGAAGAACATATTACATCAGTAGACAAGTAGAATCTTTATCTGCGAAGTACATAACAGACATTAACAAATGTTACAATGAGAAGTTCCTGCTGTATAATAAGTGCTAGGCTTATGAGCATCTGAGCTTGCTATAATCAAGGTAGTTAGTGGGGTGGATGATATTAGAGTGGGAGTTGCAAGGTCATAGCCAGCATGTTTTTAGGTGCGCTTTTAGTAAAGTTTTGAAGTGGGTGCATTATGGTACGGAGGTAATTGTGGGTGGAATGGAGTTCCATAATTTGACTATGGTGCAAGAGAATAGTGCTTCTCCAGCAGAGTTATTGGCTTTAGTGATCTGCAAGTGATTTTTGTTGCTGGATCTTAGTGGTCTAGTGATGCGATAGGGTTGGAGTAGATTCTGGAAGGATGGGACATTTAGTGTATGGTTTACTAGTTTGTGGGCGAGTGAGAGTTGATACCACTGAAGGAAGTGAGGGAGTTCAAGCCAGCCCAGTTCAGCAAGTGAGAGACAGTGGTGACTACGGTAGGATGCTCCTGTGGCGAATATGGCGATTTTGTTGTAGCAGGTGTCTAGCTTGTTTAGATCGCATTGCCTTAGGTTGGTATATATTGGAGAGGCATAAAGTAGGGTGGAGATAAGGTGGGAATTTGCTATTGAAATCTTTGCTGCTTTGGTGAGAAATTGCTTATTTATGTATAATGCTCCTAGTTTTTTGTGGACTTTTTTTATGGTCATGGATATGTGAATGTCAGATTTTAGTTTATTGACTATTTCCACTCCTAGCAATTTCTACAATATAAATTCTACAATATAAAGTTTCAACATTTTGACATTTCATAATTTTTAATTAACTATTATGGCATTTCATATACCACTATTTAGTAAGCTGTCATGTACCCACTGCTGACATATGTCTTTTCCGATTGTATATGGAACAAAGACTGTTCCTTCATTAAAGGTTGTGCATTAGGCCTGGCAAGCCAGCACGTAAAACTCTACTGCCATTCATTAGTGAACAGGAGTTCCACTGTGGCGACCCCTAACCGGGAAAAGCAGAAAGACACAAACAAACATATGGAACAAAGGCTGGTGCCAACAATTACTGAAAAGCTTATGTACTTGAGGATGTTTTTATGCTTAATTTTTTAATTTGGTAAACTCCATAGCAACAACCTGGGGAACTGCCTAGGTAACTGACTTGGGCAGAGTTAGGGAAATGAAGAGCAAGGCCCTCAAACCAAGATTACAGCATGAAGCTTGTTAGCTGTTTATATCATTAATCATCTGTGCTATGCTGCCAAACACAATTGTGTTAAAAGTGTACCGGTTTGTCCAAGCCATGCTGCCATGTGTTGGGCTATACTTTCAGGATTTATAAACACTGAAGGGTCCAGATAAAGTACCAACATTACTTCATTGCCCAGGCAAGGAGCTTATCATTAGTCTTACACTGCTTAGAAGAGTAACCTCTGGCAAGTACTAGAGTTACCACCTGCTCTCTTTTTGTGATATGGTCCTGATTTGTGCAGTTATATCCTGCAAAAAAAAAAACAAAACAAAAAACACAACAAATGGTAAAATGGGAAATAGGTTCATAGGTTGGTACTGGGCTATCTGCCCGAAGGCATATATTAGCCCAGCCACGTTGTGCGGTATTCACCTCCCCTTTAGTAGTTCCCTAGACCCTTGTACTAGCAGCTAGTACCCTTGGTCCCTATCTAGTAGTGCTGTGGGTGTGATCCCCGGTGTGAACTTTCTGTTACCCATCCACTCATCAAGGTTCCTCTTGAAGAGTGATAGTGAGAGGCTCTGTCTTATGTAGATCGGGACCCTGTTCCATAGTAAGGGAAGTCTCTGTGAAGGGAATCTATCCCTCCAGCATGTTCTATTCATTGTTGTGTTGAGGTTTATATCCCTGGAGCGTGTAGCTTGGGTAGATTTGGTTTGCTAAGATGGAGCATGTTCAACAATTCTGGGTTGGACATGGCTCTGTACGTTAGACAGAGATAGCCTCTGAGAAGGCTGTATGCAACAGAGAACAGTTTTAGCTTTTTCAATCATGCTGCATAGGGCAACTGTTTGAGGCCTGTAATCCTCTTGGTTAGGTACCTCTGTGGTCTCTCCAGCTGCTGGAGATGTCTAGCCAGGTACATTCCAATTGGTGCATTGTACTCAATAATGGGTCTGATGAGGGAAGAGTAGAGGGGCACCATTACATCCTTAGATCTTGATGCAAACCCTTTCGTGATCAGATGGATCACACAGAAGGATTTTCTAACCACTTTGGCAACATGGTTATCAAAGGAAAGCTGACTATCTACTTGGGTCCCTAGATCCCTTATTTCTTCTTCAGATTTCAGGGAATTACCTCCTATGTTGTAGTTTGCGGGTACTCTGTTTTTAACAAAGGGGATTACTACGCATTTTTTTGCATTTAGCTTGAGACCATGGCTTTGACACCATGCATCACTCTCATTTAGGCCCTTCTGGAGGATCTCCATGTTGGCCGGAGACTCTATATATATATATATATATATATATATATATATATATATATATATATATATATATATATCAGGAAATGTCCTACTATTTTATGAGAAAAAAATCTTTCCTCTAAATATTTCAGTAAACTATTATAGCATATCTCAAGCACATTGTTATAATGGAAAACAACAGAAACAATTAAAATTCTAAAAAAAGACTCATTTTTAATAAAGTGAAAATAAATAATTTACATTGGCTGTGTCTGCTGTGTGTCTTGTAAAATCTCATGTTTTAGAAAGGCCTCATTCTGAGGATCTGAAAATGTGAGAATTTTATTGAGTACTCAGGAGCAGGGTTCAGACTGAGTCGATGAATGAAGTACAAGCTGCTGCCTTGTAGGCTAAAAGAAATGAGTGTGTGTATGTGTGTGTGCGGAGGTGCATAAGCCAAACTGCAGCACCTAAAGTGGAAAACAAACTGGAAAGAAAGGCATGGCATTGCATGGAAAACCAAGGTTCATAGGTTCATAGGCTCATACTAGGCTATGTCCTAGGGCATTTATAAGCCTAGCCAGAGTGTGTTTGGCTTTCGCCACCCATTTTAAATTAATTTTGCTATGCCCTTTTTCGAGGTTAGTATACTATGCCTCTGTCTAACAGTGACACAGAAGTGATACCAGAGGTAAACCTATGATCTCCCATCCACTCATCAAGATTCCTATGAGGGACTCTGCCTAACCTGGGCTGGGATTTTATTCCAGAGTGAAGGGAGCCTCTGGGTTATGAATCTGTCCCTCCAGCATGTCCTATTTATTTCAGTGCTGAGGTTCAAGTCTCTCGAGCGTGTAGCTCGATGGGATTTGGATTTTCTGAGGTGCAGCATGTCCATTAATTCCGGGTTGGACATGGCTTTATACGTCAGGCATAGATCGCCTCTGAGCAGGTGGTATGCCATTGAGTAGAGCTGGAGTTTCTTTAACCAGTCAGCATATGGCATCTGTTTGAGCCCTTTGATCCTCTTGGTGAGGTACTTTTGGGGTCTTTCCAGTTGCTGCAGGTGTCTGGTAAGGTACATCCCAACAGGGGCATTGTACTCAATTATGGGCCTGATGAGGGATGAGTAAAGAGGCACTATGACCTCCCCTGATCTAGATGTGAATCCCTTCATGATTAGGTGGGCTATATAAAATGTTTTTCTAACCACTTTGGCCACGTGGTTGTCAAATGAGAGATTGCTATCAACTTGGGTCCCCAGGTCCCTAATTACTTCTTCGGTACTTAATGAATTACCACCTATGTGGTAATTTGTGGGCACTTTGTTTTTGCCAAAGGGGATGACTATGCACTTTTTGGCATTTAGCTTTAGGCCATGGCTCTGGCACCAGTTGTCTGTTTCTATGAGGACCTTTTGGAGGATGCTTGTGTCGGCTGGAGAGTCGATTATGGCACCCAGTTTGTAGTCATCTGTGAACTTGGTCAGCCACAGTCCTTCCGTGTTGGTCTGTACCTCCAAGAAATATATACCGAACAAGAGAGGTCCCAGGACTGAGCCTTGTGGGACGCCACTTGTAACTGGTTTGGAGTCTGACATAGCTCCAGCAATTCTAACCATGTGGGTTCTGTCCTTGAGCCAGTTTGCAACCCATCTAGTGACATAGGGGTTTATATTTAAGCTGGTGTGCTTATCTATAATGCCCGAGTGGGGTACTGTATCAAAGGCTTTTGCGAGGTCCAGGTAGGCTGTGTGAACCACCTTCTCCTCGTCAATGGCCTTGGTGACTCTTTCAAAGAAATCAACCAGGTTTAAGAAGCAGGATCTGCCCTTAACAAAGCCGAACTGGGTAGGATCCAGTGTCTGTAGGTCCCCAATATCTTTATTTATGAGGTCCATGATGATCCTTTCCATAGCTTTGCAGACCAAGCTAGTCAGGCTTATGGGGTGATAGTTTCCAGGCTCCATTGAGGCACCACCTTTATGGAGAGGGACCACTGTTGCTGTATGCCACTCTTTGGGTACATATCCTGTAGTAAGGCTGAGACTGAACAGTAGTTTTATGTTTGGGTTTAGCTCTTCTTGGAGTTCCTGTAGGACATAGCCCGGGACACCATCTGGTCCCATTGATGCTGTGTTTTTTGCTTTGGAGAGGGCAGCTCTTACCTGAGCATCTGAGATGTCAGGAGGGCAGCACTCTGCTGGGATAGATATTTGCCCTTTTAGTGGGGAAGGGGGGAGAAGTTTGCGCTGAACCTGTCAGCTAGGATGTTGGCAATGTCTGTGGGTTCGGTGTATTTTTTGTCATTTTTGGACTAATTTTGAGCATATCTGGGAATTCCCATCCAGGTTCCTAACATAACTAAAGAAAGCCTTGTGATTATCCTTAGTGTCCTGTGCAATTTTTCTCTCGAAGCTGGCCTTAGACGATTTTATGAGTGCCCATAATTTTTTGCTAATACTGATCAGAGATGCCCTCCCTTTTTGGGATTTTGCTCTATCATGTAGTAGCTTCCTCCTTCTATTGTATAGTTAGTTTATGGCTGGGGTCCATCAGACAAGACATCTGCCTTTGGAGGACTGGGTCTTGGTTTTATTTGGGATTGCATGATCCATGCATTCCTGAAGGTGTTCATAGAATGCATTTATAAAGGATTCTGCAGTCTGGGCCGTATTTGCCACAGGCCCGGGGGCTTTGAAGGATTCCACCTCGGTTTTGAGGAGTGTGAAATTTGCTTTAGAGAAGTTTTTCACTGTGGTTTTTAGGGCAGGGTGTGGAGTCGGGATGTGAATATCCAGTGAGATTAGTTTATGGTCTGATCTTACCAGTGAGGGATACACTTCTGGTCTGGAGCATAGAGTCCCCATGTTGGTGATGATGAGGTCCAGTATGTTTTCCCATCTTGTGGGAGTGGTAACAAGTTGTTCCATAGCATTTGAGTTTATAAATTCTAGGAACCTTTGGGCTAGGGTGTTGGAGCTAGAGTAATGCTCCCAGTCTATGTTTGGGTAGTTGAAGTTGCCCAATATAATGGTGTTTGGAGAGACCTTCATATTTCCCAGTGTTCTCAGGAAGGCCGAGTGGGGTTCCTGGGTTTGGGAGGGTGGTCTGTAGCAGGCTATAAACTGGAAGGCAGTTTTACCCACTGTTAGTTGCACATGGATAGTCTCCGATGCTTCGTGCTGTGCCACCAACCTGGAGGTTTGGGTATCTTTGACGAATATTGATACTCCCCCTCCTTTTGTGGTTTGGTCTAAGTTTTGAGGCTGAAAAGCATGGTATGAGGTATAACCTGGTACTGCTGGGGTGCTCTCGGGAGCCTTGAACCAGGTTTCTGTTACTGCACAGATATCAATGTTCTCCATGCTAAGGAGAGTTTTGAGTGTGTGCATCTTGAGGTTTAGACTTCTGGCATTGAGTAGCATTACTCTTAGTTTCTTATCCCTTGTGATACCTATGGAGGTGGGTTTGTCTTTTGAGCCTTGCCTAAAAAAGGCACTATGGGGGTAGCAAGAGCCTTTTCCAATATCCGAAAACCCAGGGGTGACAGGTGCAAGCCGTCCCTAGCAAAGCATCGTGGCTTGTAGAGCATGTCATCCCAGGCTGAGAGGCATTGGATCCCCTTTGAATGACACCAATACTTAAGCCAGTTGTTGAAATTGATCATCTTGTCTTCATATTGTGGCATCATTCTTGGTGAGGGTAAGATGCTACTCAAGGTCAGGGTCATACCGGCCTGGGCTACATGCTCAAAGAGCTCCTCTATGTCTCTTTTCATGTAGTCCAGGGAGGTACGTCTCAGGTCATTCACACCCGCATGGACAATGACTGAGTCATATTTGTACTTGCCTTGGAGTGACCTGATTGCTTGTGTTGTGTGGCGGATCCTAGCGCCCGACAGGCAGCTCACCATGACCTTCTCCTTGTTCAGCCTGGTGAGCAGGACATCAGTGTGCCTGACGATAGATTCACCTATTACAAGTGTATCAGGTGTGTTGTTTAGCCTTAAGGGCTGTGACTGTTCGGCACACTGGCTTTGTGAGCTATATGTTGCAAGTGTTTTCTTTTGGGGTAGTGGTTGCTTGGGTGTCTGCTTTGGAGGTCTCTGCTGCTTAGGCAGATTTTTATTTAGAGCCTCCGAGTATATTTTTGTGTGTTTATGTGTTTGGTTTGCTGTTGTGGTAGGTCTATGTGAGTCTGGAATTGTAGTGATTGTGGTTTCATTCTCCTCCTGACTGGTTTCACCAGTACTGAGTTGAGAGAGCTTAGCCTTCAGTATGGCTATATGGTTGCATCTCTCACATGTGTTGGAATTTGTTGGGAGGAGGAGTGGGTTGTCTGTGTACATGAGGCAATTGTAACATTGCCTCAAGATTCCCAGATTCACCAGCTGGACCGGAGAAGAGATTGAAAACTGACCTTTGAACATGATAGAATCGTATTTGGAATTCCTTTATAATTGAAAAAAGGACCAATGGGGAACAAGGTACTCAAGGGGAGTTTGTGAGGCTGTAGTGCTTTTAATTTTTTAGTGCTGACTTATATAATTGTTTTAGTGAGCAAGTGCCAGGTATCTTAAATGCAATGTGTTACAGGTAACTTAAATGCAAAAATGACAAACAGTAACTTTTTTTCAAGTGAAACAAGGAAATAAGTACAGTAAGCAATGCAGATATCAGTAGGGATCCACAGAAGCGCTGGAATTAGCATTTCAGGGAAATAACAAGCAAACAAACAACAAGCATACAAACAAAGCTAGATTCAGCAGGCCTGGATCTAGTCTAAGCTACAACAAACAAGGTGTACCAATTTCAGTCAGAAACATTTCAAATATGCAGGCACTATAAGCCTTTAACCAGAAATTCCCAGCTCAGAAGAGCAGAGTCCAGCCTCTCCTCCCACAAGAGTGCAGACCACGAACCTTCTTAATGTAAAATAACTGGCCTGAAGCCCAAGTGCTTAAACCAGAACTAATACACTTTTAGAATAACAGACACTGTGCCCTCAATTAGCATTTCCCAACTTAGAAGGATGTAAGCTACCTGTCCTGCCACCACACTGCAGGCCACAAACCTTCCTAATGTAAAACAACTGGTCTGAAGCCCAAGTGCTTAATCCAAAAGACTTAGAATGATAGCTATACTTTAATCAAGTTACTACCAAGCAGTGATAAATACAATTGAATACTTTAAAGAATGCCTGGATTAGTGCTCAAGTTATACAAACAAAGCTAGATTCAGCAGGCCTGGATCTAGTCTATGCTACAGCAAACAAGGTGTACCAATTTCAGTAAGAAGCAGTTTAAATATGCATGCACTATAAGCCTTTAAACAGAAATTCCCAGCTCAGAAGGGCAGAGGCCAGCCTCTCCTCCCACAAGAGTGCAGACCATGAACCCTTTTAATGTAAAATAACTGGCCTGAAGCCCAAGTGCTTAAACCAGAATTAATACACTTTTAGAATAACAGACACTGAGCCCTCAATCAGCAGTTCCCAACTTAGAAGGATGTAATCTATCTGTTCTGCCACCACAGTGCAGACCACAAACCTTCTTAATGTAAAACAACTGGTCTGAAGCCCAAGTGCTTAAACTAAAAGGCTTAGAATGAGTTACACCAAACAGTAATAAATACAATTGAGTACTTTTAAGATGACGCAAAAGCAAAATTAAGTAGGAAGAAACATAAATACAGTAAAAGCAGATACATTTTTTTTTGAGTGAGCAAATGAGATGGGCCCAGGAGTTACAGGACAGAAACAAGTGCAAATGCAGGCCTTCAAATCAGAAAGTTGAGAGAGATGGAAGACCGCCCAAATGGCCAATAACTACAAATTCTGGGCCAGAACCACTCCTTATGTGGTAGACAGGTTACCTGGTGCTTACCAGTCCCACTGATAAGCTAGAAGGCTTCCCTCCAACACAGAAAGGCTAGGGGGGCTCAGAAGCTTACAAATAGTCCTGGATACAGCAAATCTGTATCTGGAACACTAATTACAGGAAAGGTAGGAAACAGGCTTACATTTTTTTTTTCAGAAAAGTAGCAAAAACAGTAGTAAAAACAATTCACATGCAGTGCAAGCTGGCACACTTGAGTATGTAGCAATATTAGTCCACACACAGTTTGAAAAAATGTAATTAAATTAAAAAGGACTAAAAGCAAGTGCAGAAAGGGTTTATTAGGTAGAATGTGGTAAAGAGATGGGACTGGGGGAGTGTCCTAGATCAAATCTACAGTGGGGCGGGCACTGTAAAAGCCACCAAATTTAAACTACAACCAAGAACAGGGAGGGGGTGGGTAAAAGTTTCAACAGAGATGTGAGGAATCAGAGTGCAAATTATAAAACTAAAAAATATATACTGATCTCTGTATATTTGCAGAACAATAAGACAACAGATATCTAAGCAACAATTTAGCTCTATAATACAGAAAAATATACTCAGCTCTATATATTTGCAGATAGTCTTGTAAGGCTGTCTCTCAACACACAGGTTCCACTTTAAATGCAGACTGTTGCTATTAACAGGTCAACTTAAGGGAACCTAACACAAGCTATAGAAACCAAAATGAGGGGGGTGGGGTGGGGAAGACAGTTTCAACAGAGATGTGAGGAATCAGAGTGCAAATTATAAAACCAAAAAAATATATACTGATCTCTGTATATTTGCAGAACAGTAAGACAACAGATATCTAAACAACAATTTAGCTCTGTAATACAGAAAAATATACTCAGCTCTATATATTTGCAGATAGTCTTGTAAGGCTGTCTCTCAACACACAGGTTCCACTTTAAATGCGTGTAAAGGTGTACAGCCCAAAGATAGATTACAAAAATTGAGACTATATGGACCTTTGCATTTTAAAGATATCAACAATGTTATCATCTTCATTGTTACAAAACAAAAATTCTTCGGCCTTGATGTTAACTACTATCTCACTTTTAATATTCATAGAGATAACATCACCTTTAAAGCTTTCTCTCAACTGAAACTATAATGTAGGTCATCAAATCTCATTCTTCTTGCTGACAAAACCACCATAGCTAAAAATGTAGTACTTTCAGATTTTGAGTATGGTTTGCCATTACTGTAGTGTTCAATACACAAAAACTGCAAATAGTTGCAAATAGTTGCAAATAAGATAAACAAATTTGTCCCATTAATTAACCCACTAAGACACCACTGTGACATCCTAAAGGAAATTCTTTGTCTGCCTGTACCTGCAAAGGCCACCATGCTACTAGGAACTCTTTTTTTCAAAGTCCTAATAATCAGTTATTGTCTCCCCTGCCCTCCACACTAAGCAGAAGCACCCCCCCATGAACAAAACTATTAGCTAAGAAGCACAAAGGATGATACCCTGTTCCTTGCTAAACCTCCCAAATCAGTTAGAAATGGAAAAACCTTTTCCAGACTACTTCCAGCAATGTAGAATACTTTATCAAAGGAATTCGCACATCAGCCTGAATTGATAACAGTTAAGTGTGTCTTAAAAGATCACCTATAAAAAGAAATAGACAGTGACTGTGTTTGTGATTAAGGTTAAAACTTAAACACTCAATATCATATCCCATCAGTCTGAAAATGCAAAATAGCGAAGTCATCGAACCATAACTTCAAGTATAGAATATCTAAGCTGGTGAGCAATTAATTTCCAACTAGTGTATCTTATTGTTTGTACAGTATAAATATACTTTGATATGCATCTTCTTCCTTGTGAAAATAACTTTGTCATCTATTGCATGCCATCATATATTGGGTGGTGCAGTGATGCAGCAGTTAACATTTTCACCTCACAGCAAGAGGTTGTCCGGTTCGATTCTTGGCTGTGGTGCCTTCTGTGTGGAGTCTGCATGTCCTCCCTGCATTTGCATGGGTTTCTTTTAGGTACTCTGGTTTTCTCCTGCTTTCAAAGACATGCATCTGGAGCATTTCTCCCTGTGCCTCCACTAAAAAATAGGCTCTGTCCTAGTTGGACTTTCCAGGTTAACAAATGTTAAATAATAAAATAAATTGTAAAATGTACATAATGTTGTAATCATCTGTGAATATAACACTGACATACTGTTTTTTGTTAATTTGAATGTGCAAAATTTTATTTGTAATTGTGGTTCTGCTCTTCTGAGCCTAGGTCATGACTGAAAAGGGTCTGTAGACCAGCTCACTTTATGGGTAAACAGATATAAATAAATAAATAAATAAATACATAGTTGAATTATATAAATACCACTTTGTCACTGGTCATGTCAGCTGATCCTCTGCTTTCTTTACTGACCATACCATCCCTGATTGCACAAAGGGAGGGTACATTTTTGCTATGTTTGACTACTGTAGCAAAACAAAAAAAAGAGAGAATCTTACAGGTGCTAATTCCCTGCCATCAATATGCTCAGTGAAATTATGAATGATCAGTTGGATGATGAGAATGTGGCAGCAGGCTGTTGTTAGAGCAAATAAATAGTTGAAATTATATTTAAGAGCTTTCTAATGACTTGCAACATTATACTCCTATGTTTATATTCATGGCACTAGTAAAATAATATTTCTGAGCAATTTCAACTGATATCCATTTCAGCTGAATGTTGCACAGTACAGGACCATTAAATTCATGAAATGGTCGACTAAGCTGTGTTCTGACATACTGTGGTGTAATTTCCTACTGGCAGTGAACATGCTGTGACAGAGAGATACTGCCAGCCCAGCTAGCTGGAATTTTTTAAATATTTATATGTCATTGGGGAATATCAAAATGATTTGTGTGAGATGCTTGTGTTACAAATGTATTAGAACTGTATGTCATGTGTATATCTAACTGGTTTGGACAGACATATGTTGCAAATACATTTTATAAAGTGTTTGTGTTCAAAATGTACCCACAGTGTGCCCTACTCGAGGAAAACAAAAATGTGCATGCACTATTGTAACTGTCTAAATGTATATATTTTAACAG
Organism: Protopterus annectens; assembly: GCF_019279795.1. Classification (NCBI taxonomy): domain Eukaryota; kingdom Metazoa; phylum Chordata; order Ceratodontiformes; family Protopteridae; genus Protopterus; species Protopterus annectens. Next base: position 519,898,018 of record NC_056740.1, on the reverse strand, counting down.
TGGAAAGGGAAAACAGGAGGTTAACTTCAGTCCAGAAAATTTTAGAAAAACAACTGAAATTAAATTACTTTATGGCGACGCCATAAAAGATGGTATCTTTCAGTTTCAATGTAGCAAAGAGACACAATGTCTAAAACTAGGGAACTTTCTGTATTATCTCCAGGGTGAAATAATTACTAGTCTTGAAATATAAAGGAACGTAATTCTTTTATGACTTCCAGCATCTGCCAAGGATCTGAGGTCTGTGTATTTTCACAGGTAGATGCTAAATGCTGCCAAGCTTCCAGCAGTGGGGGTTTCACCTGGGATAGAGTCAGATGACAAGAAATGATGTCAACCTGCATGCTATCCCAGTAGTAATATTTGAGATATTAATTTGAGAACTCTCTGAGAGAGACAGTGCATTCTGTATTGTCTTGGACCTGACAAGAACCATAAACCACATCTGCCTTGCTGTGATGAAGTAAGTTTCTAGGAAACAGTTCAATTATCTTGGATATAGTCAGGAATATAGCAAAGCTTATTTTCGATCTTTTTCTTTATTATTTGAGACTGTCCTGCAAACCTGTTTTAAATATTTCCTGAGATTTTGAACTGTCACTGTGATTATATACTGAGTATTTTCTTGTTATTTCATTATTTATTACTAAATATATTTAAACTTTTCACCATGGCGGATCTGCCTAGAGATATTTACAACTTGAGAGTACTTGCATATTTCTTTGGTGACACTGTGGAGGCCACTCCTAATAGTCTTGCTCTTGGCCAAACTATCATTTGTATTAATATTAATATTGCACAGTAACATTGGACATCCTTTGTTAAGCGCCTTAAAGTAGCTGATAAGGAGTTGGCTGCTGGCAGTGATAACTACCTCATAGTCTGGCAAAAGGGGGCATAGCTAGTAAACCTGTGCGAGCCTTTCCCAGGTGTGTGTGTGTGTGTGTGTGTGTGTGTGTGTGTGTGTGCGTGTGCGTGTGTGCGTGCGTGCGTGCGTGTGTGTGTGTGTGTGTGTGTGTGTGTGTGTGTGTGTGCGCGCATGTGTGTGTTTGGAAATCAAACCTCCAAGAGTGCATGTGTCAGCTACTTGTGCAGGGGCATGAGAGAGGGTGCTTGAGGTCTTGGCTTGGCAACTCAGCTGAGATCTCAACTCTATAGCTGTGCTAGTGGGGAGTCTTATTGGGGGTCTGGAGAAAGAGGGAGAAACCAGCCCCAGACTGACTGTTCTTAAAAAAGGATTAAACTTCATACCCACAAGAGGGATGGAAGAGAATGAAGCGACATTGAGTCTGAAGACGTTTGGACGAGATGTCATGTTAAAGAGTTTGTATAGGAACAACAAAGAAATGGAGTAAGATTTATTTAAGAAACCTAGCTGCTTTGTGCCTCAGAATAATGCAGTAGTGGACACTTTTCTAAATGTATGTGAACAAGAGATTTTAGACTATCTACAGAACAAGAGAAGAAAATTCTTCAATGTAACAAAAGAAGAGAGTCTAGCTCTTAAAGACTTGGAAGAGAACAATAAGTTAACAATCAGACCTGCTGACAAAGGAGGAGGAGTGGTTCTAATGGACACTGATAAATACATAGAGGAGGTATTGTTTTTATTACAGGATGATTCATCATATAAAGAAATCAATTTATTTGATTTAGAACAGATCAAAGCTAGAGTGAGAGTATATATAAAATAAATGGAGAAGAGTCTGATCACAGCAGAGATTTGTAACTATCTGCAGGTGGAGCATCCATTGATTCCTGCTTTTAAATGCCTTCCTAAGGTCCATAAGAACCCACAGAGACCACCAATGAGGCCTATTGTTGCAGGAGTAGGGTGGATTACAGAGCCAGCTTCCATATATGTGGAAAATCGGGTTCATGTCATTTGATCGACAGTTCATTTGATCGACAGTTCATTTCACTGACAGTTCATTACATCGACAAACATTTTAGGTGGGGGGCTTCACCCCCCACACCCCCCCGATGTGGGGGGCTATGCCCCCCACACCCCCCTTACTATATATATCAACTCCAGGGTCGCACAACATTAGGGAAGGGGGCAAATGCTTGTCGATGTAATGAACTGTCAGTGAAATGAACTGTCGATCAAATGAACTGTCGATCAAATGACATGAACCCGGAAAATCACATTAAGAAAGAGTTAGAGAAAGCGCCAGCAGTATTAAGAGATACGTAAGCATTTATTGAGAAGTTGAGTGTATATATGAGTGGCAAAAAAGACAAGAAGATATACTTAATGGTTTGCATGGATATTAAGAGCTTGTTCACCAGCATTCTGAACAGCTATGGTATAGCAGCGCTGAATGAGTTCCTGTTGAGTAAAGGGGCATATGATGAAAGAAGAGCTACAGTCATATGTGAACTGATGAGGTTGATACTTGAAAACATCTTTATCTTCAATAGTAAACTCTATGTTCAACTGTGTGGTGTTGCAATGGGTACGCCATGCGCCATCAGCTATGCGAACATAGTGTTGGCGCAATGGGAAGAGAAAGTGATATATCAGGACAATCCATGGAAGGAATATATAAAGATATATCAGCGATTTGTGGATGATATATATGTCCTCTGGGAAGGGGATGCTGAGAATGTAACAATTTCCATAGTTACTTTGAGACTAGCACCAATTTTTTGAAGTTTACTATCTCTTGCAATGATGCACAGATGGATTTTCTGGATGTAAAAGTATTACAGGATGAAGAAGGCAATATAGAAACAAGCCTTTTCAGAAAAGAATGCTGGAAAAATAAGATATTACCAAGGAATAGTATGCATCCAAAGTATACTTATAGAAATATTATGAGAGGTCAATTTCTAAGGACATCAAGACTACACTCGAATAATGCAACCCTTGGGAGAGTTATGAATGATATGTCTGAGCATCTGGAAGCAAGAGGATATAGAGAGGAGGAAGTAATAAGAATGAGGCAACAGGTGACATTGGAAAGAGAAACGAAAGGAAAGCCATATTTGAAAGGGAGGCAAGAAGGTATAGATCCAAGAAGCAACAAAATGGTCAGAGAGAAGTTAAAATGATCCTCACTCATACAACAGATACGGAAGGGGTATGCAATATTATTAGAAGGGATTGGAAGATACTAATGTCAATTGAGGAATGTAAAGAGTTAATAGGAGAGACACCAAGATTTGGTTACAGAAATGCAAAAAACTTAAAAAGTATCTTATGTAAAGAGAATAATTTTTCATCATATGTTAACTCAGAAAGGAGAGGAACATTCCCATGCAGAAGGTGCACTATGTGCAGATATATATGCACAGCTAATTGTTTCAAGAATCCTGTCACCAAAAAGAGGTACACTTGCAGCTTTTATGCGGACTGCACAACAAAGAATATAGTATATTTGGCTACATGTTCAGCATGTGACCACTTCTATGTTGGAAAGACAGTAAGGCAGTTGAAGGAGAGGTTGCCAAAACATATAAGTGACATTAGGCTAAAAGACTATAAAAATCCCCTTGCTAAACATGTCAGGGATAATGAAGGACATGGCTTTATGTTTAGAGTTCTGAGGATTGTTTTTATGTCGGAATGGGGTGGAGACAATAACAATAGATTGGAGCAGGAAAAGATGTATTTGATTGGAAGACTACAAGCACACAGGAAACTGGGATTAAACACTACATTTCCAATGAAACCAGCATTGAAAAGGCGGAGACTCAGGAGGCGTGTATGACATGCCAGCATCTGTTTCCCAGTATTCTATTGGCAGAAACATCTTTTAAAATGATCATTAACTATGTTTGAACCATGGATATGATGAAGGGTCATTGAGGAGACCCGAAAGTGCTTATCCATCATTTTATTGTTTTTACCAGTTTGTTCTTGTTCGTGGTGATTACATTTTGGATGATTTTAAGCTACTAGAAATCGAGAACTTTTATTATGTACAGCAAAGGATGGGAATTGTATATGCTACGCTGACTGAGCAGTTGATTGTGATAAGTTTCAACAATTACTTATTAGCACTACTCGCATACGTTAACAGAAATTTTTTCTTCGACAAGCGGTTGTAGAATGAACATACCCTGGCCGTGATATCGGTGCTGCTTTTTGTGTCTATATATATATATATATATATATATATATATATATATATATATATATATACATGGGTCTACTTCTAAATGCCATAATTCCACAATAACGAAGACCAGAATATCTAGATAAGAATCATAAAGTGAAAATCCTGAACAGCGTAAGTATCCCCAGGGAAGTGAACACTTGCCCAACCTTGGGAATTATGTCCTTTCTCCACTGTAGTGCAATCCCAGAGTTGGTATATATTGTTAGGAGGGGGTGTGGGAGGTGCAGTTCCCGACATCAGGGGGTGCTGGGGGCAAAGCCCCCATGGGTTTTAGATAGTGCGGTGTGTTTTGATGTTATGTTGGGCAAGTGTTTACTTGCCCTGGGAATACTTAATGTGGTTCCAGATTTTTGGTTTTGTGATTCTCATCTTGATATTCTGGTCTTTATTATTGTTGAATTACAGTATATAGAAATATATATATATATATATATATATATATATATATATATATATATATATATATACACATATACATATATATATATATATATATATATATATATATATATATATATATGTGTATACATATAGCAGACAGGTAGATCTATATGTCTCTCTCTCTCTCTCTCTCTCTAGATATATATATATATATATATATATATATATATATATATATATATATATATATAAATATATATATTTATTTTATATATTTAACAGGAATGTCCAACTTGGAATGAAGCCAATTTTCAGTGGAGGCCTGGGGAGAAATGCTTCAGACGCATGTCTTTGTAACATGGGAGGAAACCAGAGTAGCCGGAGAAAACCCGAATGAACACAAGGGAGGACATGCAGACTCTGCACAAAAGTCACTCCAGCCAAGAACTGAATGGGAGAACCTCTTGCTGCACTTCCACTACACCACTGCACTGTCCAATATATATATATATATATATATATATATATATATATATATATATATATATATATATATATATATATATGGGTCTACCTGAGATGGTCGACAGGCCATATGACTGAAACTCATTTGGTCGACAGTTCATTTGGTCGACAAGCTTGTTATGTGGGGGGCTTCACGCCCCACACCCCCCAATGTGGGAGGCTGTGCCCCCCCCCTAACTATATATATCAACTCCAGGGTCGCACAATATTGGGGAGGGGGGCAAATCTGCCTGTCGACCAAATGAACTGTCGACCAAATGAGTTTCAGTCATATGGCCTGTCGACCATCTCAGGTAGACCCATATATATATATATATAAATATATATATATATATATATATATATATATATATATATATATGTATATATATATATATATATATATATATATATATATATATATATATATATATATATATATATATATATATATAAATATACGTGTGGGTACGTCATAATTTATCTAAGATTCATTTAGTCTAAACTGAAAATCTGCAAAGATGCATTTGGTCTAAAACACATTTAGTTTCATTATATGTGATAGAAACATGTGGTATGCTACTGATAATTAGTGCTGGTGTGGTTTAGGGTGTTAGGGTATCAGCAATTACAAGGTATATTAGTCTAGGGCACCATTTGTACCTTGCTGATGCAGAATCACAGATTTGTGTATCAGCAGTGATTCACTGTGTGGGTGATATTTTCTCTTTTCTCTGCAGTTGTACAACATAGGATAATATATTTAATTAAGGGGCTGTGGAGAGTTTTCCCTCTGCAGAAGACAAGTTTCATTGGAGTATTTGCTGCACATGAAATTTTAGATGTAATGTGATTTGACTAAATGTATTTTAGAGTAAATGTGTTTTAGAAGAAATTTTTGGATATATTCTGATTAGATGAAAAGTTTCTTAGAACAAACATAATGCACCCATACAGATGTGTATGTGTATGTGTGTGTGTGTATATGTGTGTGTATCCATCTACAACTGCTTTTTCTCATGGGGTCAGGGTGTCACTTCAATAATGACAATCCTCTAACCCTTTGAGGCTGTTCTTCTAAACCACACACATGCATAATCACATCTATGGCCAATTTACAGTATGCAATTCACATATAGCGTGACTTTAGTATATGGGAGGAAACTGCAGCACCTGGGGGAAACCCACACAAACACAGGAGTTTATGCAGACTGCATGTAGAAGACATCCCAGCAGAGAATCAAACCAGGAAACCTGTTGCTATGAGGTGACAACTCTACCTTCTGTGTCACTGTCAGCTACTAACACAAAAATAGCCAACATAAATAGATGTATGCAGAGAAGATTACCTGTGGAACGTAGCAACAGAACTGGAAAAAAGTAATGAGTCTTAGAGAGGGTAAAAGGGCCATACAATCCCAACTTAATACCCAGACAAGACTGAGAGGGGAGGTGGTGATACAATCAGGGATGTAAAAGACAGCGGAGAAGATGACATCAGGCACACAGTGGAAAGACAGTGATGCTGACGGGGATGGAGATGTTTGTGACAGATGGGGACACCACTGGTTGTGATGTTTCATATGGTAGTGTAGTAGCCACAGGTGGTGGTGTAACAGGTCTGGATGGTAGTTGGGGTTCTGGTCTGGATGCTGAAGAGGAAAAAAATGTAAAATGACAGAAACATGGGTTGGGGAGGAAAAACTATAAACACAGTAAAAAAATGTAGGTACAGTATTATTGGAATCTGATCACTTTGCCTGTAATATAATGCAATGGTTACAAAACAACCAGCATACTTCAACAATGATCTGTCAAAATACATCCCCCCTGTGGGAATTGAACCCACAGTCTATGTTATTAGTGTTGCTCAAAGCATTTCATTGACAGCTGTGTTACAGCAGGAATCAAACAAAAAGCCCTCAGGGTAAAATACAGTTGGTGTGAGTCACAAACTTGCTGAATGAAAGCTTACAGTTCTTGTGGTATTTGAGCTCATAACCATCATCTGTATAATCTAAAGAAATGTTTTTTCAGACTGAGCTATGGCAGCAACACTTCATTAAAAAAAATTGGGAAGTCACACTGTAGTTGTGAGTCATACACTTGCAGAATGAAATAAACAAAAGCACAAACCCTGTGGGAGCTGAACTCACAACCTTCCTTATTTATGTTATCCAAGACATTTCATTTATACGTGGAGCTACAGCATCAGTTAGACCAAATGGTTTAGGGAAAACACAGTAGTTGTGTGTCATACACTTGCAGAATAAACATGACAAAAGCATAAATCCTTGAATGAAACATTAGACAAACAGGAGATAATAGAGGGGGAAGGATTGTACAACCAATGGGATGGGCATTGATATTAAAGGGAGAAGAATTTTGGGATGAGTGATAGGATGTGGTTTAGCATCTGCATTCCCTGATAGCTGTTATCTATTGGGATACTAATCACCATACTGGGTACCATCACCACTCAGACATATCTCAGATGGCTAGAGAGAGTCCTGGACTCAATGACTGACAGGAGGAGATTCTCCAACTTGCCAAATCAGGTATCTAACCTCCTGTTGATGGTTTCCCTGACAATGTCTGCCAGCTGCTGATGGGTGACAAAGGTGTAACCTCCACTGGCACTGTAACTGGTGGGTATAACAGTTCCAGCATCCAGGGTTGGGCTACCTACAGAGTGGCATATGTAGGCCAGGAGGAGTGAAGGTGACTATGACAGGCTGGAACCTAGGTGGTAACAATGCTGCATCCACCTGTAGGGCGCTGACAGACCTTGTCTGCATGTGTACCAGGGCCATTTTTCAGGGTACCACCATATGAATCCAGACATTAAAAATGTGCCTTCAGCTGCCCAAATACAAACTCAGAAATGTTTCCAGCTTCTGCCATTTTCAAAATTTGGTCAATGCATTGTTTGTTAATAATATTTTGTAACATGCACAACTTAATGTTCCATTTCTGCTCTTCTCTTGCTCTGCATTTTTCGATATGCACATTTTCCCCCTGACACTTGATTTTGAAACTGAAATGTACAGACAACATATTGAGAATGCATCTGAAATGTGACTGCTGCTACCATCCTGAGGAGGTTGACATAAACAGAGTGACTGTTTTATGTGATAGATATCAAATACCACATTAATCATTATAAAATGTCCACAAAGTTCATGCATGTTCGTAAGTCAGGCAAGTGACAATAATTTTGACCCATAGGTCTGTCATAAGGGGTGCTAAGTTTCTGGATAGTGTGTGAGGTTACTATTCAAGAAAAACTGGCTCAATGATTACACTAAAAATGTTCACAAGTCAGGATGGTCTTTAGTGTTGTTTTAAGGCCTGGAGGTAAAACTGTTAAAAAAATCGATTAGGTTATGACCAACAGTACAACCTGCTAAACTAAATAGAGGCTGCAAAACCCATAGTAAGTGAAAGTACAAGTTACCTCATTCTGAGATCAATTTCTAATTAGTGACAGTATCTCATTTTTAAATGAACTAGCCTCCAAAACAAAAGGAAACCATAAAGCCTTCTTCAGCTACATCACAAAGCTCAATGGCAAAGCCCAGGTTTGTTCCAAATTAGTACTTAATGGTACCACTTACACTGGTCCTGTTCACTTAGCCAACCTGCTCGCTGACAGGTTCAACACAAACTTCACCCCATATCCCCCAAAAAGACCCATTCAACATCCCTGATACTTGTCCTGCACCTCACATCTCCATAGATCAAGTGTTAAAGGCCCCATCCAAGGCAAATAACACAGCTTCCATGGAACCTGATAGTATCCTAGGCTGTATTCTGCACCATCTCTAGCAAGAACTAGCTTTGCCATTGAGCACCCTGTTCAACCACAGCCTAAGTGCAGGCCTCATTCCACAGAGTGGAGAACTGCCAATGTCATCCCCTTGCACAAAGGGGCTGCCACTACTGACCTGGGAAACTATCATCCCATTAGCTTGATAAGTCTGATCTGTAAAGCCATGGAGTGTATTATTATGGATATCATAAACAAAGACATAGGCAATCTCCAAGCACTTGATCCCACCCATTTTAGATTCGTCAGGGGCAGATCCTCCTTGATGAACCTGGTTAGCTTCTTTGAGACTGTCACCAAGGCCCTGGATGAGGGAAAGTCAGTACATACAGCTTACCTAGACTTGGCCAAGGCCTTTGACACAATCCCCCACTCAGGCATCATCAAAAAGCTAACGCAACTTGGCATAAATCCCTATCTCATTAGCTGGGTGGCCAACTGGCTCACCGATAGGATCTACAAGGTCAAAATAGGTGCCACCACCTCCGACAGCAGATCTGTCACTAGTGGTGTTACCCAGGAATCTGTCCTGGGACCCCTACTGTTTTGCATCTACTTCTCAGAGGGCCAGGCAAAGACAAAGGTCCTGTGGCTGACCAAGTTTGTGGATGACTGTAAGGTGAGTGCTGTCACTGACTTGGCAATTCATGTTAACATACTGGAATTATAGCTAAACTCACTAAACTAGGTATAAATCCCTACGTCACAAGATGGGTTGCCAACTGGCTCACTGACAGAACCCACACTGTAAAAGTTGCAGACTCCAAATCTGACCTCAAAGCAGTGACAAGTGGAGTGCCACAGGGTTCCATCCTGGGACCTCTCCTGTTTTGTATCTACTTCTCTGAAGTATAGGCTAACACAGAAGGCCTCTGGCTGACAAAGTTAGCAGATGACTGCAAACTTGGAGCCATAGTCAAGTCCCCAAATGATGTGGACATCCTACAGAAGGGCCTTACTGAGACAGATGCCTGGTGTCAGAGCCATGGCCTCAAGCTCAGTGCCAAAAAGTGCAGTGTCATCCCCTTTGATAAAAACTCTGTACCCATGAACTACCATATAGGCAGCAATCTACTTAACACCGAATGGGTGATAAGAGACCTTGGGACCCAGGTGGACAGTAGTCTCTCCTTTGATAGTCACATAGCCACAGTAGTCAGGAAGTCCTTCTACGTAGCACACCTCATCATAAAAGGGTTCTCATCCATGAAAAAGAGGTCATTGTTCCCCTCTACTCATCACTCATTAGACCCATTATAGAGTACAATGCCCCTTTTGGAATGTACCTCACAAGACATCTGCAGCAGCTGGAAAGGCCACAGAAGTACCTCACAAAGAGGATTACTGTACTCAAACAAATGTCCTACACTGACCGCCTCAAAAAAATCCAGCTTTACTCCATAGCATATCGCCTACTCCGAGGTGATCTCTGCCTAACATATAAAGCTATGTCAAACCCAGAGCTGTTGGACATGCTACACCTAAAAAATCCCATTCCCTCCAAGCTACATGCTCTAGGGACCTAAACCTTGTCACCACAATAAACAGGACACACTGGAGGGATAGATTCCTGTCCTAGAGACTTCCTATACTCTGGAACAAGCTACCCATCTATGTCAAGCAACGTTCTTCATTAGCACTCTTCAAGAAAAATCTTGATAAGTGGATGGGAAATAGGAAATACACCCCAAGGATCACTTCTGTGTCCGTGCTGGACAGTGGCACAGGAAAATAACTTTCTTGGGTGGCATAAGCTATGGTACCTTGTTGGCTAGGCTTACGTAGGCCCTTGGGCTGATAGCCTAGTACCTACCTATGAACCTATGAACCTATAAGAGGATCGCACAGCAACAAATGACTGGTGCCAAAGTCATAGCCATAAGTTAAATGAAAAAAAAATGTATTACACCATTACCATTCAGCAAAAACATGGCCCCCTACTGATTACCATATTAACGGCAACCCCTTTAACACACAACCTGTGATGAGAGACCTGGGTACTCAGGTTGATTACGATCTCACATTTGAACATCATGTGGTGGCAGTGATCAGAAAAGCCTTTTACTTGGTTCATCTCACAAGTAATGGGATTGCAACCAGAAAAAAGGAAGTAATTACATCTCTGTAGCCCTCCCTCATTAGGACTAGAATTGAGTATAACAACCCGTTTTGTATGTACCTCTCCAAACACCTGAACCAACTGGAAAGGCAACAGAAATACCTCACAAAGAGAATCCATGGCTTCCAACACCTGTCCTATGTGGACAGGCTCAAATCACTATCACTCTTCTTCGTATCATACAGATTGTTCAGAGGTGATCTGTGTCTCTCCTACAAGGCAATATCAGAGCCTGCCCTACTACAAATGCTCCATATCCGTAAGTCTAACTCCTTGTGCATTACCCACTTGAAAGGCCTAAATCTATTATGCGACATCAACGAAACCTGCTGGAGAGACAGGTTTGTCTCCCAGAGGCTGCCCCATCTCCGGAATAGACTTCCAATATATGTCAAACAGAGTACCTCACTGAACCTCTTCAAGCGCAACCATGATGAGTGGATGGGAAACCACAAATTTCTCCCAAGGGTTCCACCTTTGTCCCTCACTGACAGGGGTGACAGATGCTAACTGAAGTTTCTTTTTTGGGAATAAACTCTTGGCTAGGCTTGTAATGGCCCCAGGGCCATTAGAGTAGTAACCTCCTATTTTCCTATGATAAAGAAATGGCTCTTGAGCTCTGATTAGTAACTATATTGGAATCACAGGTCTGCATCATAATTGTTAAAAAGGATCATAAAAGATAACGATGGATTTTTTCCTGGGTATTAAAAAAATAAATCACTGTTTTTTACTTTTTTAGATCAGATACAGAATTAGCTATTGGTTTATATGTACAAATACTTAATGGTGATGCGCTTGCCTCTTCATCTATTGTGTAGATTAAGAGGGAAAGAGAAGCTAAAACATATTTACTTACAGACACTAGCTAATTTGTTATCATAATTGCCCAAAAGTGGAGGTGGTAGTGATGCGTTACACCGAAGAGCTGTTGTCGTCATTGTACTGAAGATGTTGTACATGGTGATAATGGGTAAAATATGAGAGAACTCTGGGAGTGGGGATAAATGGGAAGTTGTTTATAATATCATTACCAAACCATATTTGTGGTTCTATGTAAAAGATACACACGAAGCCTATACTCCTATTCCTTAGCTAAATTATGGAATGCTATATCAACATCTATTACTTTGTTAGATTCCCTTAATGCTTTTAAATCCTCACTAAAAAGCTACTATCATAACAGCCCCACATGTCCTTGGTCCTTTAATACCAGACCCCCATAATCTTCTCCTTATTACACCTCTAGCCAAAGCTATAACCAATCACCAATGGTCAATCCACCTACTATTTCTCCCAAACTCATTCCCTGGTGAAAAAAAAGATATATATATATATATATATATATATATATATATATATATATATATATATATATATATATATATATATATATATATATATATATATATAAGCGGTACTAAATACCGAAGGAATTATTAGCCAAAGCATATACATATATATATATATATATAAAAACACACACACACACACACACACACACACACACATACACACGCACACACACGCACGCACGCACGCACACACACACACCTACTCACACACACACACACGCACACACACACACACACACACACACACACACACACACACACACACACACACACACACATATATATATATATAGTGAGTGGGTACTAATGTATATCTCAGTTTTTAAGACAATATACTTAAACTGAATTAAATATAAGTTATTTTTTTCTACAAGATGTCTTTAAGATGTCTTTATCTTCACCTCTATATTAAGTAGAAGGTGCTACAGTATTTGTAAAAAAGTTTACTATGATGTGATAATTATTGTCTATATTTTTATATAGTTTAAAGTTTTTTCTTCTGAAATTGCATAACCACCTATCTTCTGTAATTTGATGTCGTCATTTTATCCATTATAGAGCTTTTCTTCCCAGGCCTCCACTGAAAATGGATTTCTGACCCAGTGGACTTTCCCATTCAACAAATCTCAATAAATAAATAAAATAAATAAATAAATTTCCTTTTAAGAACTGATAGCACCAGATGTGGTCTATGACCGTATTATGTGGGGGTGGTTTGAGATGATTAGGCAATACCCTAGTATGAGAATTAGTATATAGCCAGGTAGAATTGGGTAGTATACAGCAATACATATCATCCATAACAAAGAGATCTAAGAATTGTACATGCACAGAATTCTGCACCAAACACACACATGTAAACACTCATAGACACTCACACACACATAAACACACACACACACACACACACACACACACACACACACACACACACACACACACACACACACACACACACACACATATGCACACATGCCAAACATGCATACTGAATGTGACAGTTGGTATGATTAGTGAGTAGGAAATGGCTGATTATCTGTTATGTCCTGCTTATTTCTAGCTCATTAGTACCGGGTCAGAGGAATACACTTTAACATGGGTGACCTAGGATTGATTGGTGACCTGGTGCCAGTGGTCTAAATTAGAAAGGGAGAGAAATAATAAAAATGACTGGTTCACATCCTTGGGGATTGTTGAGGGACACTGCCTCATATATATGTCTACCTTAAAAAGAAAGTAGAGAAATATCAGCAGTAGACTGCAAGCATGCTACAGGGGTCCAGTTTCTCTGTAATGAAAGGAGGCCTTTGTGGATGTGGGGAGTCAGTTGATGGTCAATGCCATTGCATGATCCAGTGCAGGGAGGTATGGGACAGATTAAAAACATAAGGATATGACCCTTGGCCTACTATATGATCACAGACCATTGCATCACTGTGGTATTTTGGGAAATTAATGAGAAGCTGGGTGGGGTATATTTGGATCATGACATTAGCTGAGGGGGAAAGCAATAATATCATTCACCTTAGACAATTGATTTACTCGGGAGTGCTTTTTAAGTTAGCACTAGTCACCTCCAAACACTTGTGTTGTGTCGGGCTGGCTGTGTGAGCTACATTTCTAAATGCTTTTTATTAATACGTTTCATAGTGATAGATAAACAAAACAATAATTCAGTCCCAATTGATGAGCACACAGTAGAACAACAAGAAACTTAATAATTCAAAAAATTATGAAGGACAACAACCAACAGCCTATCTAGCTAGAATAGTAAATCTTCAATCCTTTCTTCAGCAATGCCTAATAATTATCAAAAGCATTAAGAGCCAATGAACCCCGTCAAGCTATTTTGTAAATGGTAGTACCCCTGTATTTTCCCCACTGCCTATAAATCACTGATTTTTTGTCCCTTGACTCTTGCCCAAAAAGCTTTATGTAGTAGATCCTAATTTTCTTTTTCCAACTTCTATCACCTTTCCAAGCTTTAGCTATGAGACCTCTCACCCATCCTCCCAAGAAAAGTATCAGAAATTTTTCAGCAAACAGCCATCCAAATGGCTGTGTGAGCTACATTTACAGTGTATTCTTCCTGCAGACAACTCCCAGATTAATTCACTCTGCTCACTTGCAGACAACAAGTAGCAAATCTGGGTTTACTACTTCAACTTTAATATATGGGGAACTGAAAAGCTTGGCTGTCCCATAGCAGGAGAAATAAAAAAAAATGATTTGGCAGTACGACTCACATAGCTACATACAGCTTTATTGTGGATGTTTGGCTGTATATGTTAATACTAACCTTTGAACTGACTACTTCAGATGGCGGTATCCCTTAGTTATATTGCAGGCTGTGGAGCTTTAAACATGCATTGTTGTTTCTTCTGCTTATTTAAATTGATTTGTTATATTCTCTCTTTTTCCTTTAAAAGATCTTTTATGCTTTCTTTGAATGCAAAACCTGCAGGTGGATGAAAATTGAACTGTCAAGCTTTAATTGCCTCATGTTCAACCTGCCAGCAACTGTTCCACCATAGAAATCAGTGTCGGCAATCCCCTTTTCAGGGAAAATGTTCCCCTTCTTTGAGTTAGTGTGACCATGGAGCTGATATATATATAAGTTCAGGGAGTCCAAGAGAGACAGTCCCCCCCAGCAGAAAGCCCTTAAAAGTGCTTTATTTTCCACTTTTTTTCGGTGAATGCAATTTGGGGATTCTGTATCGTGGTGTATTCAGTTTTGTCCAATCACAGTGGAAGCTTTCTAAAGCTCTCAGTTTTGCTTTTGCTCCTTTAAATGAGTCCTATTTTCTTCTCATCTTATTATACAAGTCAAAAATGCAAGATAAGTTTGCCAGATGATGTTGTTTTAAATATGTCAATGCAAACATCTCCTTGTTAAGAAAAAAAAAAGACCTGTTGTCTGTTGTTGGTTCAAGCACTGTTTAGTACCACATACTTAGTAAATTTAGCTCTGTTCCCATTCACATACTCTTATAAATATTAAAAAAATAAAACTGCATAATAGTTAAATGTTCTTTTTCTACATTCCTGACTTTCTGTATCCCAGGCCAGTACCTTTTGTGCATCTGTATTGTAGTTATACATCTTTTGCAAAGTCTGAGTATAGGATGCCTTAGTACGTTTGGCCTTAATTTACAGACAATGTATTTTAGGATTCAGAACACTGGAAGCTTCAGCTTCATTCAAAGCAAATTTGTTTAGCAGAAGAGGGCATACTGATCATTTGTTTCTCCATCATACTTCATACTGCAGGGGACATGCACAGACTATCATCACACAGACAATCAAAAGATAGAAGAGCTACGTTCCCATCCTTAACACTTACTGGTTTAAAAGCAAATGATATGTTCATTCTGCAGTCTAGTCAGTCTGTACCCTAAGTGTGTTGGGTGTTCTGCCTACTCGCTTCAGTCCCTGACTGCTGAAGCACATAACTCTCGGTCCAGATTTATGTGAGTCTAGACTAAAATCAATTTCAATTTATTTGCTGGAAAACAAGTCTCATTGACAGCTGTGTCAAGCCTAGCTGATAAAAAGGTATGGCACTTAATCACTGCAGTATGTCAAGGAAAAAGGAAGGTAATGGTATAAATGTATTGTCATGATAAAGTGATTGCCAGAAACATTCCCAAAAGTTAAACAGAATGCAGTGTTATAAATATCTATTTCAGATGGCTATCATTTTAGTTTCAGAGGTATCAAAGTGCGCATTATCATATAAAATGCGTGCATGTGTTTCAGCAAATGAATGCTGGCAGTGAATTATGTCCATCACGGTATTGAGTCTATATTTCCCTGTGACCCTTCAATTGCCATTAGCTGATCCTGTCTGCAAAATCCTGGACACTTCAGTTTTAGTGGTTCTGTTTTATTGACTGTTGGTTCATTTCTTTAAATAAATGTAGCCTTCATGTTAACTCCTTTCTTTCTGTACGAGCCTCTGTTTAAATAATAAAATGTGCATTCTACTGACAACCTCCCCCTGATATTCCTCTGGAAAATAAAGAAGATATTAGAGCGGCTTCATTAAACCCTACATGGTCTTCTAATACTGTATGCATGTCACAGTAGCACACTGTTTTGTATTTAGTAAGCAGCTCTACGCAGTGTGTAGAGACACACAACCATGGTAAATAATGTGGCATGCTAATTACAGCGTAAGCAGCTGAATTGTATGCTAATCAACCAATTCAAGATGGAGGAGCTATTCAACAAGCTATAAAGCAACTGTGTAGACGCAGTGCTAGTTTTCCCTGCAAATTCCAGAACCTATTGGAATACAGTCTACTGGACTACAAAGCACTCTTGCGCTAACAGGCTATAACTCATACCATCCCTTTCAACCCTAAAATGTGGATCGGAGCCCTAAAGGTGGTGGTGTCTCCATATTCATAAAGGATATGTATACCTCCAGGCTAGTTGCCCAACATAACACATCAGAGATACTCCAGGTACAGCTAACACTGTGCAAAACTGCAATCCAGGTTTTTTCCTGCTGCAAATCCCCCACCATGTCCTAAAAATCCCACTCCACATTCCTAAACACCCTGAAAAATACAAAGGTCCATCACAACATCCTCATACTAGGTAACTTTAACTACCCCTCCGTCAACTGGGAAAACTACTTAAGTACCAACACACTTGCTCAACGTTTCCTGGAATTCATCAATTCCAATGCCCTTGACCAGCTCATTCTTACCCCCACTAGGGATAGCAACATCCTTGACCTGGTTATTACTAATATGGGTGACCACTGCTCTACACCAATTGTCAGTCTTCCCTGGTCAGATCTGACTACAAGCTGGCCACCATCAATATCCATATCCCACCGACACCCCCCCCCCCGCAAAGGAAACCACTGTAAAAAACTTTTCCAAAGCCAACTTTGGGCTTGTAAAATTGAGGTGGCTAACTTTACATCACCCATGCAAATGGAGAATAAATGCAAGATGGTAGAATCATACTCCAATGCACTGTACGAACACGTACATCAATGCATGGAACGGACCATTTCTAATAGAACCAAGATGCTTTCCCCCCAAAAAAGGAAGCCAATCCAGTGGTCCTCTGCCATAAACAACCTCTACAACAGAAGGAAGAAACTGTTGGAAAACAAGGCAAAGTCCCAAAACTGGAAAAACTCCCTTGTCAGCCTTAACAAAAAGCTGAGATCCTTCTTCAAATCCTCCAAAGCTAGCTACGAAAACAAAATTGCAACAGATACTAAAGACAACCACAAGGCCTTCTATAATTATGTCAAAAATCTAAAAGGCAATGCTCAGATCTGCTCGGAGGTACTACACAATGGTAGCTTCTATACTGAGCCAACAGACATTGCCAGTATACTGGCTGACAGATTCAGTGCCAACTTTACCCCCCTCTCACCCCCTAAAGGGCCAATCACAATACCTGAGGAATGCCAAATACCCAATATTACAGCTGCACAGTTTAAAATTGCACTGGCCAAGGCCAAGAATAAAGCTCCAATGGGACTTGACAACATCCCGGGCTGTGTCGTACATGAATTGCAAAATGAGCTGGCAAAACACCTGAGTGCCCTGTTCAATCATAGCTTCATTTCAGGTTTTTTTCCCACTGAATGGCACACTGCTACAGTAATCCCACTCCACAAAGGGAATGCAACTACAGACCCTGGGAACTACTTCCACATTAGCCTGATGAATCTGGTATGTAAGACTATGGAGCTCATCATCATGGACCTAATAAATAAGGATCTAGGGAATCTCCAGACTCTAGACCTCATGCAGTTCGGATTTTTTAAGGGTAGATCTTGTCTGCTCAACCTGGTAGACTTCTTTGAGTCTGTCACCAGAGCTGCGGATGAAGGCAAGGTAGTTCACACAGCCTTCCTTGATCTGGCCAAGCCCTTAGATACAATTTCTCACTCAGGAATCATAGATAAACTCACTAAATTGGGCATCAACCCCATATGTCACAAGGTGGGTTGCAAACTGACTCACAGACAGAACTCACACAGTGAAAGTAGCGAATTCCAAGTCAGACTACCCACTAGTTATGAGTGGAGTCCCACAGGGTTCAGTCTTGGGTCCTCCCCTGTTTGGTATCTACTTTTCTGAAGTCCAGGCCAAAATCAAGGGACTCTGGCTGACCAAGTTCTCTGATGACTGCAAACTGGGAGCCATTATTAGCTCCCCAAATTATGTTGACATTCAACAGAAAGGCCTCACGGAGACCAATGACTGGTGTCAGAACCATGGCCTCAGGCTCAATGCCAAAAAATGCATCGCCATTCCCTTTGGGAAAAACACAGTACCCATGAAATACCACATCGATGGTAGTCCACTGAACACCGAAGGTGTCATAAGAGATATGGGAGCACAAGTGAATAGCAACCTATCCTTTGATAATCACATCACCATTGTCATCAGAAAATACTTCTATGTGGCACATCTCATTACAAAGGGTTTTGCCTCCAGGATGAAAGAGGTCATTGTCTCTCTCTACTCTTCCGTCATTAGACCAATTATCGAGTACAATGCCCAATTTGCATATACCTCACCAGATATATGCGACAACTAGAAAGACCACAAAAATACCTCACTAACAGGATCCTAGGCCTTAAACACTTGCCGTATGTGGAAAGACTAAAAAAACTCCAACTTTTCTCGGCATCCTATCACCTACTTGGAGGCGATCTTTCCTTGACCTACAAAGCAATGTCAGATCCAGCACTGCTAGATATGCTACATCTAAAGAAATCCCAATCCCTCCATACCACATGCGCCAGAGATCTCAACCTCACAACAACAATCAACAGAACTTGTTGGAGGGACAGGTTCCTAACCCAGAGACTGCCCATGCTCTGGAATAGACTTCCCTGACACGTCAAGCAGAGCACCTCACTGGCCCTCTTCGAGAGAAATCTTGATGAGTGGATGGGAAACAGAAAACTCAACCTGGGGATCATTTTAGTGGCCCTGCTGGACAGAGGCACTGGGTAATAACGTCAGGTGGCATTACCAGGGAATCTTTTGGGCTAGGCTTATAAAGGCTCCAGGGCCATTAGCCTAGTACACTCCTATGAACCTATGAACAGCCATGGAAAGGAGTCTACACAGAAAGAATGTTATGGGCTGCTGTTGCTTTAATTTATTTGTATGTGTAACAGGTTAACATCTATGCTGCTGCTGCTAATAGACCATGGCCAAGAAGGCGAAGAGTTTTCGGACCCCGTTTAACTTATGACAATCTGCATAAGGTGGAAATTGTAGAGCTCTACATGGTAGTTAGAGACACACTACACAAACTCTGCAACCTCTGTAATCCTCAATGCAAACCCAGGGCAAACTGAGGAGAACCAATATCAGTGGAGAGAAAGGTATGTGTAGCACTTAGAATTTTAACTACAGGAACCTTTCAGAGATCAACTGGGGGCATGCTGGTGTGTCACAGGCATCAGCATCCAGGTTCCTCTATCAGTTCTTGAATGCAATGACCCAACATGTCAATAACCATGTACATTTTCTCCATGCTCTTGAGGACAGGGCCACATATATGCAGGAGCTCTACCCTGTAGCACACTATCCTGAAGTACTAGGTGCCACAGATTTTACACATATAGAACTCAAGGCACCACCTGAAGAATGGAGAAGGGTCTACATAAATAGAAATGGCTTCCACTCCATTAACTGCCAAGTCATTTGCAATGCTAAGAAAATCATCCTGAATGTGTGTGCTGGCAACCCAGGCAGTTATGATGACTCACATATCTGGCACACCTCACAACTGTATTAGATACTCACTAGGGGGATATCCCACAGGATCATTTAATGGGGGATGCAAGTTATGCCCTGGAACCGTGGCTGATGATGCCCATCAGAAATGCACACACACCAACTGAAGACACAGTAATAAGGCACATGCTTAAACCAGAAATATGTGTTTGGGCTGCTGAATTCACAGTTCTGGTACCTAGATACATCTGGGGGAGCCCCATAGTACAATCTACATACATGTAGTGAAATCTTCATGTCTGTGCCATGCTTCACAACATCATCCTGAGGAAACAGCTTCAGCAGGATCAACAAGGGGAAGGGGCACACATCCTACCACCAATGGCAGGGTCACTACAGCCACAAGCAGGTGAGGAGTCAGAGGTGGAATCATCAGCTGTTGTGGGTGTAGATAGATGTAGATGTGCTCAATATGTCCTTGCATGGGCTAAGAGGCAACCCATAACACACCTACTCACCACCTTAGGGGCTAAAATCTTCATCCTACACACATTCATATAGTTAACATTGATGTCAGGCAATGCTCATAACCTTTGCTTACATGTGTAATGGCTATGTACTGCTAACATCAGACAAACTCAGCCTTGAACTAAAATTGTAGCAACTGACAGATTTATAAGGTAAGTGTCGGACCTGGAGTGTTAAAACATAATTGTGTAACAATACAAATGAATAACATATCCTTGCATGTTGTTACTTGGTGATGTAAGTAAGTAAAAGGTGGGTGACTTGTACAGGAATGACTTCAACATGTACCTCCTAGTTGATACAAGCATACAAAGAAATCACATCCAAGGAGGCAAAATAAAATTGCCCTTGTGGTGGAACTAAATTCTTTAAGATTTCAAGCAAATGCCATGAATCACATAAATGATATTTGGAGGCCTGAACTATAGAGTTCAAAATATAGTCTAACTATATCGAAATGGATTGTGTTTTAGACTTCCTAGCAGAAATGATGGGTCTAAAAGGTGGATCAGTCTGACTCTTGTGCACCTTAGGTATTCCAAAGGTGTTTCACCTGTAGGAAATCATAGGTTTCATGATCACCCTCACCTTGGCAAAACATGTCAAATAATACTGTGTCTAATTTCAAAAAAACTTTTCTTAATGAATTCAGTATCAACTTTCTCATAACTAATATTTTCTATAGACTAAATATAGTCACTTGTGTTCATAACAACAATCATACCACCCTTGTCGGCTCTCATCACTCTGAGTTCTCTGTTGTTAACCAATGTGCACAGTGCTTTGTGTTCTTCTAAACTAAGATTTTGTATGCATGCATCACGCTTCACATTTCTAAAATCTTTCTCACATATATCGTTATAAACCTGAAGAGTGCTGCACAATGGTGGATTGAAAGTACTAACATGTTTAGGCTTATTAATGAAAGCATTAGTATCTTTCACAACATCATGCAAATAAGTTTTAAAATCAGTAATCAACTTAGTGATATTAACTGAACAACTTAGAATGAAGGAAAAGCCTCTTTTCAAAACTGAAATAACTTCACTAGATAAAGTCTCACTAGACAAATTTAAAACATCAAGTCCCAAATTCAAATAATCTTGTGATGTCACTACTTCTTCCTGTTGTCCTTCCCTCTCACTTTGCCTTTGGATTGTGTGTGGTTGGACCATTTCAGTGTCCGTTTGTTCCCTAACTGGTCCATCAAAAAAGAATGTAAGTTACGAGAGTTGTCAGAAGCAGACACAATCACTGCATAACTGGGGTTGGGAACAGAATTTACAACTGCACTTGCTTCAGAAGAGTTAGAAACCACCAGTTCACCAGTTAAATATGTGTTGCTATTCAAAACAAATATTTGCATTTGTCCCACATGTGATTCCACTGTTAACAGAGTTATCATTAGTTGAATTGAAATTATCATGGTGAGCCCCAATGTCTTGTACTGCATAGGCACTGTGATTAGCATAAGCTAACATGTCTGTGCGTAATTTATCTTGTGTTCTCATAATAATGGATGCTCTTTGCCTGTCAGCTTTGGTGCCTATTATTTATTTATTTCCAGTTTGATTACCGGGGAAGTCCACTGGGCCCAGATGACCCATTTTCAGTGGAGGCCCGGGGAGAAAAGCTCCAAGATACATAATACAGTAAAGATACAAAAGTATAAAAGATACATGATATAAAACAGTTTACAAATATGTACATTCAACGTCATGCATAATCAGCAAAATTCAATGTGGTTGTTCTTAAGGGTTGTACTATACAGATTAATTTGAGCAAACACTCTTATGTTGAAGGTGTGGAAACACTTTACATACACACATTTAAAGTAAATGTGGAAACACTTTACATGTACTCATTTAAAGTGAGATGCTATTTACAATATTTGCAAAGTTGAACCATGTGATAAGTAGCTATAGGAGTTGCAGAGAGCTTACATCCACTCATAGGAAAATAGCTATGGGAGTTATGGAGAGCTTAGGAACCTGGGAGAAAACCTCCTGGGGGCATATACTTAGATATAATTAGGTAGGGTGAAGGCAGGTACATTTCCATTTAGTGGACAGGTGTTTGAAAAGCTGGGTTTTGAAGTTTTCTGAGTTAGATATAGTTCTTAGAGTGCAAGAGAGAGAACCACTTATAGTGCGGCCTATGCCGCAGAATAAATGGTTCAAGGAAGAGAAACAAGAATAGCGTTTAATTTGAGAGTCAAGTTCACATGTGGTGGTCCTTATTTTCTCCAACTCCTTTTGATAACGTGTAACAAGTATTTGCATCATACTGATGCCCGTGTTATTGAATAAATTAACTAACTGTTCATACAAAGGGTCCCCATGTGTAACACAATTGGGGAACCTGTATGTCCGTAAACCTTGTGGCACACATTGCCGCTTAATGCACTCTTGTTGATATGATATTTCAACCTCTAGTGAAACAAATCTAACAGTACTTTTCTCCAATTCATAAATATCTTTTTTACAGTTAACTGTATCGACAGCATTGTTGTCGCCACTAACAATACTTACTGTGGGATTAATGAACGAGTCACCAATATCTGAAAATGGATTATCCATACGTTTGAAGACATGTTCAAGAATGCTGTTGTTGGTGACAATAACTGATTCCAATGTTCCTTCATGACTACCAAGTTTGTTCCGGCTGTGTAAGCCGCCCTGTTGATGATGAAATAGAAATTAAGTAACATGTATGTTAGCAGAGAAATAACAGCAGAGTACACATTGCCAGGGATATCCCAATACACATGATAACTTATTGCATGTCCACAATACACAGAGGTCAGTAAGCTATGTATATGTATGGTTAATACTGCCAGGATTTGACCAGCACTTACTCCCAGCTGTTGTGTTGTAGTGGCCTAGGTACAATGCTGTCTTTGACAGGGCCATGTGTAGATAACTTCAGTGCCAACTATTATGCATGTCATCTACACCTATGGTAGGAGATGTACACATTGTCCAGATGTCAATATCTGTTAATGCAGGAAAGCTATACAGGTCATGGACAGGGGGCCCATGCATATGGACAGTACACCACTTGGAGTAACCTACACAGTGCCTACCATACCTCTCAACTGTACAGACCTATTGCAGAATGTTCAGACATTTGCATTATAATTGTGGTCTGTATAACATGAAATAGTGGTTGCCTGGCAATTCATTGGCAAATCACGCAAGACTAAGATTAGAAAATAATGACAAACTGTAGTGTTAGTTTGCATACCCTTAGAAACATGCATGCTAATGCAAAACCTGTTAATGAATCACTAAGGCCAATACTTAAAAATGGTCCCTATATTTAGGCCTCCATCCCCCAATCACTTATGGCTTTGTCCAAATGTCTAGCTCTCAAACGTTGAGGTACCTGAAGGTCTGTGTACTGCCAGTGTATAAAAGGCTGCCACCTTTCTGTGTCAGCACTGATAACATGTCAGTGGCCAACAGCCATACCACTGGAATGATACATGTTGTCACAGAAGGAGCACAAGTATGCCTTGTATATCTGTTCTGCTTGTCCTAACATTGCATTTGCCTGCCAACTATTTGCCAAACAAGAAAGGGTTGTGTCAAAACAGCAATGGCAGACAGAGGGGAAACAGACATCAAACTCATAAGAGCAAACAAGCAATTACCAAACCAGTGTCCCAACTGTCTGTGTTTGCCAAAACATGATTAATACCCTGTCCCCATGTGTGGGCCTTTGTCTGACTGTCATATTCTGGCCTGTGAAGATGTCAGTCTGTCATGGTATGACAGATAGGCGCACATGTAGCCTCATAATAACATATACCAACACAAACCATCTAAGGACCACAGCAAATGGAATGGTGCAATGATGGACAACATGCTAAACAGGTGCACTCAGAGGTGTGAAGTCCACAATCCTGTGTGAGATGTAACGGCATGTACCCCTCCCACATCATAATTACAAATACATGACAGTAGCCACTGTGGCCAAAGCTTGTGACTGGACTACAGAAGGACAAAGAGACACACATAAGGGGAAGGGGAACCACTGGTCAGACAAATGGAGAATGTGCACACCAGAACAGAATGTGCAGTCGCATAGGTGCCCTGCAATGTAAGGGGTCAGTAAATATCAACTGCAAATACACGACACACACTCATGTAAGTGGAGGACCGCAACAAAACAAAATCAAACAATGGACACCTCAGAGACAAAATCACATGAGAACCCCTCAGACATACACACCATAGACCATGTAGACTCCACACACAAGGGTCTTGCAAACACTGAGGCCTTACCCCAATCCCCAAACACCTACCCTACACAGATAGGCTAACAGCACTGCTCCTCTACCCCATTCCATACAGACTCTGCTGAGGTGACCCCTGCCTGGCATACAAAGCAATCCAGACCCTGCCTTGATGGGACTGTAGCACATCTGGAACTCAAGGCCCACTCCATCAACCCATAGGCGCAGCATCAACCTGGGGTGTGATATCAGTATGGCTTGTTGGTGTGACAGATACATGTACCACACACTCCTTATCTGTGGAATTCACTCCTTGTCAACAGCAAGCCAAGTGCCTCGATACCCCTAGTGATGTGCTCCCTGTATATATGCACGTGAAACACAGAAGACAGTCCTGTGATCCCACCTGTGTCCCTGCTGGACAAGGGCTCTGTATGCTGACATGTCTTAACATGGGATACACTCTTGTCTGCGTGGGTTATAAGGGCTTCAGGGCCAATCCCCTGCTAATATCATAGCAAACCACCAACGTATACACAACTATCTGTCAATGGTTCACCACTGAACTCTGTACTGCTCTGCCACTGACATACCTTGAATTCACAGTGCTATGTGGAATATACTACTCATATAATGGACATGTCTGTACAGTAGAATGCACTCTGTAACCACACCCATATCTCCAAAACTCTGACAGCAAGATATCTGGACAAGGTCATAAAAAAAAGTGGGACAAAGGTACAATGATAGGCACGTGTTGTAAATATTGCCCTCACATACTGAGAAAGTTGGTAGGATGAGGGGTTTTACATTAGCAGGAATTGTCTGATGGTTATGTAGTCTGAAACAGTAGTGTCTGTTATTATTTTGTAATGTCAGTCTGCAATTATATGCAAGTAACTTGCCATAAAAACACAAGCGTATGTAGACTGGATGAAACTTCAAGGCAAACACCTGGACAATCTGCCAGAATGTTGAGAGGTATGGCCAGAACAGGATATGACTTCTCAGGTAAGAAAGATACCACACAAGCAGGAGATCTTCAGCCAGTATATCACCAAGTTGCTGGACTGTTTACACAGCATCATCAGTCAACTGGCTGTAGCCACACCTACCAAATGGCCTTGTTGTGCAAGAATGTATATAGCCAGGTTCATAATATTGGTCTGTGCTTCATACATCTTGTATTCCTCTGGTAAAGCACTGTGATGATTTGAGGATGTCTGTCACTAGGAAATGACACAATACATTGCAGTGTCAGACTACAAATATGTAAGAACATTTTTGCTAAACAAACCCAGTACCCCTAGGAAAGTTCTGTTTACATCTGAGAGGTATGACTGTAGCACACAAAGCCCCGGACCAGAGTACACCAACCTCTGGAATGGAGTCCCACTCTCACTATAGAAGGTCAAACTGGGCATGCTCTTACACTTAGACAATCACAGGCCATGTTGGAACCCACACCAGACTATATGAATCACAGGCCATGTTGGAACCCACATCGGATTATATGACTATATTGTGTACATATGTCTTTGCATACAGACAGCTATGTACACCTTAACTGCCCCTAGACACAGCCATCAGAAAGGATTACCTTTGGCTAGCTGTAGGTGGCCCATATGTGATACATCTGCATCTGTTGTCTGTGATACACAGACACACACACACACACACACACACACACACACACACACACACACACACACACACACACACACACACACACACACATATATATATATATATATATATATATATATATATATATATATATATGGGCAACAGATAGCAGTATGTCAAGCATACACACACATAGATGTGGGGAAGTGTGAGACAGACAGTGATAGAGAGACACAGGGGGACACACAGAGAGTGAGTCACACACATAGAGTGATGTCCTGCTGCGAAGCATGAAGGTGAGCTCCATTGTGTAATAGCACTGAGGTGGAGGTTATAATATCACATCACCTGCGTGTGTGTGTGTGTGTGTGTGTGTGTGTGTGTGTGTGTGTGTGTGTGTGTGTGTGTGTGTCTGTAAGTATTAGGTGTCTGTTCCCACTCACTACACTTCACATTGCCCTACTTCACAAGATCTGCTGTTGTCTTTCACCTTAGAAGTACCACTGGACACCTATCAGCCCTATAAACTCTGTAGTGTGTGCAATACCTGCGTAATACTATAGTACAAATAATTAGATAGGTCGGGGTTCTATTCTCAGTCCTGCAAAGGTAAGTGTTTATGTGAGAGTGTTTGTAAGTGAAACAATTTTAGGCCTTTCCCACCCACAACACTTCCCAGTGCCCTACTTTAGCAGTCCTGCTGATGTCATTCCCCTTAGAAGTACCTTTGCACATCCCCAAGCCTATAAGCTCTGTGGCATGTGCAATACTGATGTGACAGTATAATACAAATAACTAGATAGGCAGAGGTTCTATTCCCAGTTCTGGCAAATGTGTGTGTATGTTTGCAGGCTGATGTATTTTGAGGACGTTCCCACTCAGTACACATCCCAGTGTCCAACTTTAGCAGGATGAAGTATTTTGAGGACTTTCCCTCCCACAACACTTCCCAGTGCCCTAATTTAACAATCCTGCTGATGTCATTGCCCTTAGAAGTCCCTCTGGACAGCACTTAGCCCTATAGGCTCCATGGCATGTGTGATAACTAAGTAACAGTATAGTATAGATAACTAGATAGGCAGGGGTTCTACAACCAGTTGTGGCAAATGTGTGTGTGTGTGTGTGTGTGTGTGTGTGTGTGTGTGTGTGTGTGTGTGAAGGTGTTTGTGTGTATGTTTGTAGGCTAATGCATTTTGATGTCCTTCCCACCCAGTACATTTCCCATTGTCATACTTTACAAGGGCGCTTGATGTAATCCCCTTAGACATACCTTGTGACACTGTTAAATCCTGTAAGCTCCGTGGCACATGTGATAACTGAGTAACACTGTAGTATACATAGCTAGATAGGTAGGGGGTCTAATCACAATACTGGCAACTGTGTGTGTGTGAGACTCACGTGTGTGCATGTGTGTGTGTGTGTGTGTTTGGGGGAAACTCATATCCTCTGGGGGCAAGGGTTATACCATTTTGAGGCATGTACCTCTCAGTACATGTCCCATTGTTCTACTTTAGAAGGCCTGCCAATGTCATTCACCCTAGATGTACCTGTACACACTTGTCAGCCCTCTAAGCTTTGTGGCATGCTCAATAATTGTGTAATACTATAGTGAAAATAGGTAGGGGGTTCTAATCTCAATACCGACAACTATAGTAGTGTGTGAAGCTTATCCCCTGTGGCTGTTGTGTGTGTAAGTTATACCATTTTAAGGCCTGTTGCACCATGCCCATGATGTTACTTTAAAGACCCTGTTAATGGCATCTGCCTCAGATGCATCATGTAACACTATACAGCCCATACCAGTCATCTGTACAGATGTACATGGGATATCCACATGTTTGCAACCTATATGTGATCTGTGTTCCCTGACAATGAGCATTCCTGTGATATCATTGCCAAATATGTCACAGTTACCATACTGACACACATGCCAGCACCAGACATCGTACCTGACTGACACATCATGCTGATACAAAGTCTGTCACACTATCACTTGTGCAGGTATGTAGGAGCAGTAGATGAGACCAATCACTATGTCTGGTGGGTGATCCCACCATCCATGAAGGCATTTGCAAGATTACCTGTTGTAAGAAGCTGTGTGTTATGTCCCAGGCATATAATTTATGTGGAGCATGACATGTGTATGCAGCACTATAGCACATACATGTGGGTACGTAGGGTTACTAATCTATTGGCAACTGTGTATGTGTTTCTGTATGCACAGCCCCTGTGGGTGTCTTCAGTGTGTGCATGCAATGGCTATACCATTTTGTGTGCCTCTTTCACCCTGTGAATTCCCCCATTGGCAACCTAGTCTTGGCCCATACAGATGTCATCCACTGTACTGCACAGTTTCTAACACCAGCCACTCTGATGCATGCAATGGTTGTATCACTGTGTATTGTGCATGAATAGAAGGGTAGGTGATCTACTCTGATAAGTGTCACCTCCATGTGCATGTGTGTCTCAATGCATGTCCCCATGCAGCGGTGTGTGTGTTCATAGGTTGGTACTAGGCTATCGGCCCTAGGGCCTATGCAAGCCTAGCCATAACAATTCCCTGGATATTTCTTCCCACAATATTTACTTCTCTGGGCCCCTGTCTAGCAGGGTGACTGACATGATCCCTGGGGTGAATTTCCTATATCCCATCCAATCATCAAGGTTCCTTTTGAAGAGGGCCAATGAGGCACTCTGCTTGATATGTATGGGCAGTCTATTCCAGAGTATGGGGAGTCTCTGGGTCAGGAACCTATCCCTCCAGCATGTTTTGTTCATTGTGATGACAAGGTTTAGATCCCTGGAGCGTGTGGCTCTGAGGGATTGGGATTTCTTTAAGTGGAGCATGTTCAACAGCTCAGGGTTTGACATGGCCTTGTATGTTAAGCAGAGATCGCCTCTGAGTAGACGATATGCCACAGAGTATAGCTGGAGTTTTTTTAGATGGTCAGTATATAGCATCTGCTTTAGGCCTGTAATTCTTTTAGTGAGGTATTTCTGTGGCCTTTCCAGCTGTTGCAGATGTCTTGTGAGGTACATACCAAATGGGGCATTATACTCTATAATGGGTCTAATGAGGGATGAGTGCAGTGGGACAATGACCTCCTTTTTTTCTGGATGAAAAGCCCTTAGTGATGAGGTGTGCCACATAGAAGGATTTCCTGACTGTTGTGGCAATGTGGTTATCGAAAGTGAGACCACTGTCCACCTGTGTCCCTAAGTCTCTCATCACACTTTCAATGTTTAGTGTCCTGCCACCTATGTGGTAATTCATGGGTATGTGTTTTTTTCCAAAGGGGATAACTATACATTTATTGGCATTAAGCTTGAGCCCATAGCTCTGGCACCAGGCATCTGTTTCTGTAAGGCCCTTTTGTAGAATATCCACATCATTTGGGGATTCAATAATGGCTCCCAGTTTGCAGCCATCTGCAAACTTTGTTAGCCAGAGTCCCTTAGTGCTGGCTTGCACTTCAGAGAAGTAGATGCCAAACAAGAGTTGTCCCAGGACTGAACCCTGAGGTACTCCACTTGTCACTTGTCTGGAGCTGGATTTGGAGTCGGCTACTTTTACAGTCTGGGTTCTGTCAGTAAGCCAGTTAGCAACCCATCAAGTGACGTAGGGATTTATGCAGTTGTAGGCGCTGTTCTCCAGTAACAATAAAGGTTTTCCTCTTAATAAAACGTGGAAACTCAATTTCAATAAATTCAAGGTCCAAGTCCAACAGACCACTAGGTAAAACATTGCAAGACACCAATTTATTTGACAAAAAAAACAGATTAAGCGCTTTCATCTCCCATGTGGAGACTTCATCAGAATCTGGTACACATACAAATCTTCAGTTTAAATACATCTAAGTAAAACACACTTAATTAATCTTGACTTCTAATAGGCTGGCCATTAATTGACACTAATTAACATTGAGGTAATGCTGAACCAAACCTTTGGTAATTTACACTTGAATGTTAATACAAAGTTGTAGAGGTTCATAGGAATTCATGATCTTAACATTTCATAATTTTGTTTCCAACTTATATAAATGTTGTAAAAATTAAATACAAGTAAAATCATCAAAGAAATTGTGACAGGAAATACTCATTTCTTATTAATACATTAGTTTGGTGCATAAATACCAATAAATATATAAAAATATAAAAAATATATATAAAATGTATGTAAAATATATATATATATATAGTATAAAAATATTGTATGTTAAAACCACATTTATTCTTGTACCTTAAATAGTGTTAACAACTATATTTTAAGCTACACCCCTAATAAAAATAAAATATATTATATGTACATGCTCCATAAGGACTGAATCTGAATATTTTATTTATTTATTTATTTGTTTACATAAGTTACAACAGTTAACCATCTATCGATGTCTCTTTGGGTCATCAGCGAGAATCTTAAGGGCTGGGTTGATGGATATGTGGTCATTCAATCCATAATTTACACATGTGTCCAACCTTAACTGCCAAACCATCTCCCTAAATTCCAGTTTGGTTTCCCAATTCCCCCCTCTCTCTTGCTTCACCACCTCTTCCAATATCCAAAATTTAAAATCTGCATCTCTACATATCCGGGTATGTCTAAATAAGGCGTTGTTGTCATTCATTTTGATAATATCTCTATTGTGTTCATATATACGTGCCCTTAAATTATGTTCAGTTTTCCCTATGTAGTATTTCAGACATTTCTTACAGTAACACAAATATACCACCCCTTTTGTGTAACAACTGTAGTATTTACTACCTATCAATTTCAAATTTATATTTGGTAGTTCCAATTCTTTAGTATCTGCCATAAAAACACATTGTGCACACCTACCACATCTAAAAGTACCATATTTACTACTTGCTCCACTTGGAATGTTTTTCTTTTTCTCAAGTATATTTTTCAAATTTCTGTTCTTCCTAAAAGCATATCTAAGTGGTAATTGGAAAACATCTGTCTTATTAGACATTTTACTAAACATTCCCCATGCATCGTTGATGCATTTTTTAATCCATCTGACACCATTAAAGTGTGTCAAAACCAAAACAGGAAGTTTCTCTTCCTCATCTTTTCTGGTGCTAAACGTATTTTCTACCCCAGTAGTACCTATGTTTGTTAGTAGGGGTTTGTATAATGTATCCAGTCTATCTGTTACAACTTTTTTGTTTGATTCAATCATGTGGTCAGGATATCCCCTTTCCTTGAACATATTGTGTAGTATTTCCATTTCTTCCATCAGTTCTGTTTTGTCAGAAGTCATTCTAGCTACTCTAATCATTTGTCCTTTTATTATATTCATCTTTGAGTGGTAGGGATGGTCACTCTTAAAATGTAAAATGTAAAAAAGAATTCGAGTAACATTCCTTCCAAAAAATTCTAGATTTGAATTTTTTATTTATTCTATCTTTTGTCAATTTAACATCCAAGTAATGTATTTCTTCTGAGTCTGAATCATAAGTAAACTCGAGAAATTCCGTACTTTGATTGATGTGTGTAATAAATTTATTAATTTCATCTTCGGGTCCGTCCCACAAAATAAATATATCGTCCAAGAATCTATAATAGCCTACAATATGTTTGTAAAAAGTAGAACTAAAGACAAAATGTTTTTCCCAGAATAACATTATAATGTTTGCATAAATGGGGGCACAGGCAGATCCGATGGCAACCCCATCTGTTTGGTGCTATAAATCTCCTTGAAAATAAATGTAGTTATACTTCAAAACAAGTTCCATATTTTCCATAACTAGCTTAAAATCATCAGCTGTAAGAATTTGCACCTGGAGAATTTCAGATGCGTTGTGCTGGGCAACTAGCCTGGATGTGTGAATATCCTTGGTGAATATGGACACTCCTCCACCTTTAGTGTTTCGGTCCTGGTTTTGTGGCCGAAAAGTGTGGTAAGAATTGTAGCCTGGTATTGCAGGGGTGTTCTCTGGAGCCTTGAACCAGGTCTCAGTTACTGCACAGATATCGATGTTCTCCATTTTTAGGAGTGCCTCGAGAGAGTGCATTTTCAGGTTTAGACTTCTAGCATTGAGTAGCATTACCTTCAGATTTTGCCTGCTTCTATCTGTTACGGTGGTGGTTTTATCCTTTGAACCTTGCCTAAAAAAGGCACTATAGGGGTGGCAAGAGCTTTAGCCAGTAACCTGAATCCCAGGGGTGACAGGTGCAGACCATCTCTGGCAAAGCATCGTGGTTTGTCGATCATGTCTTCCCAGGCAGACAAATACTGAATCCCCTTTGAATGACACCAGAAGCTTAGACAATTGTTGAAGTCAATCATTTTGTCCTTATACTGTGGTATCATTCTGGGCAAAGGCAGGATGCTACTCAGGGCTAGGGTCATACCTGCTTGGGTCACATGATCCAAGAGCTCTTCCATGTCTCTTTTCATGTAGTCCAGGGAGGTATGTCTCAAGTCATTCACTCCAGCATGGACAATGACAGAGTCGTATTTGTACTTGTTGTCGAGTGACTTGAGTGCATGCATTATGTGGTGGATCCTGGCACCCGACAGGCAGCTGACTGTAATTTTCTCCTTGTTCAGTCTGGTGAGTGGAACATCAGTGTACCTGACTATAGAGTCACCTATGACTAAAGTGTTGGGTACATTGTCTTGCCTTAGGGGCTGTTGTTGGGTGGCACACTGGTGTTGTGAGCTATGTGTCACTTTGGTTGTGACTGGTGTTTGTTTGCGTTTCGGCTTTGAAGGTCCTTGTTGCTTGGGCAGGTTAATGTTAAGGGCCTCCGCATATGTGGATTTAGTGTTGCTATGTGTGGGTGTTGATGTTATTGGTTTTGAAGGGCTATGAGTTGCTTGAAGTGTGATGTAGGTTTTAACCTTCTCCTCTTGACTGTCTAGCACAATCTTGGCCGGAGAGAGCGTTGCTTCCAGTTTGGCTATGTAAGTGCATCTCTCGCAGGTTGTAGTCTTGGGTGGTAGGAGGAGAGGATTGTCTGTGTACATGAGGCAGTTGCCTCATAGCCCCAGTATGCCCAGATTCACCAGGTGGACAGGAGAAATCACCGGAAGCTGACCTTTGGACATGCCTGTTTAGGTGCTTTTTTGTAAAGTGTAAGAGCTGTTTTTCCTTACCTTTGCAAGGTACTTTGCAATTATAGGCTGTTTAGTGCCTATGATTAATTTCTCCTTATTGACAAGGAGAGCTGAGTGCTTGTATCTGTTTCAGACTTCCTAGTGCTTTCCAGCAGGTTCTAGAGCAAGTGCTAGTCACAGGCATTCAGATTTTAGTGCTACTACTGAGAAACCAGCTAGTTTTAAGGGAAAATTTGAAGAGCAGACTTTCTGGCACCTGGAATAGTTTAAATGTAGCCTTGCAGTGCTGCACAATGTGAAAAATGTGCAAACACACACGTTTTTAAGCCAGAAAGTTGAAAGGGATAGAAATCAGCCCAAAAAGGCTAATAAAATTACAATTTCAGAGCTGGAAACCACTCCTCTAGCGTTAGATAGGCAGTACACTGCTCACCAGTCCCACTGGTAGGCAGTAGGACTTCCCTCTACCAATGCAAGGTCTGGATAGCTCTGAGCACAGAAAATAAAGTCCTGAGACAAGCAAAGCCTAGGATATGGACTGGCTAGAAAAGGTGGGAAATGAGCAAACAAGATAGTATTTTTTTTGTTGTTGTTGAAACAGGCTAAACAATGCAATAATACCATAAATAAACACAGAAAAGGCTAACACACTTGAGTGTGTAGTCCTAGACAGTAAATGCAATTAAAACTCTACAAAATTAGCAATTTAAAAATTTTTTAAATGAAGCAAGGCAAGTGCACAACTGAAAAACGATTTAAGAGGCAGTAACACAGCAGAATAAGTAGCTAGTCTACGTATACAAAGAAGTCTATATATACAGAAAACCAGCTAAAACACACAAACACTTCAGATGCAGTGCAACCTAGAGCACTTGAGTTGTAGCAATATTAAGGCAATTAAAGTTATAATAAATGCTCTGAAATATACTCTATATTTCCAAAATGTTTGAGAAGCACAGTCAGAACATAAGGAGATTCAGGCAAAAAAAAAATTTTTTTTTTTTTGAAAGGGAAAAAGGAGAAACAGAAGGCCTTATTAAATGTTCTCTCTGTATTAGGTAGAATGAGCTAATGACACTAGATTGGGAGGAGTGTCCCAGATCAGATTTACAGTAGGGACGGGTAACAGCAAAGCCACCAAGTAATAGCCTACAGACAGTAAGCACTAGAGAAAGCCACACAATGAAAGTTTTTAAACAGATAACGATTTGTAAAGATACAGAATGCTTTTAACTGCAAACAAATCAGTTACCCGTGCAAATTAGTTTGTGTGTATAAGATGGCTCTAACATGTTAAGGGCCTCTGAACTCACCATTGCCAATCCTAACAGTCCCTGCAATTGTCACCCACTTCAATAGTAGTGGCAGACACTGCTACACTACAGTACCACTGTGCTATCTGTGTTAAGTATCTAACTTTATCATTCATAAGACTGTGCAGGTACGGGCTGTGCTCAGCCCTTCATCAGCTGCCCCATGTACAGGACTATGACTCTGTGTGCACTACCAGCACGAGAGGCCAGGCATGGATATGAGATAGCAGACACACATGCTGGTGATTGTCAGGTTAGATTAACACAGGCTGAACTGTATCAGGAATACGTACCCCAAAATCGTCATACACAGTACCAGGCAAGCCCTCACCAACTGCATGACAGTCGAGTGGATGTGACAGAAACGGCAGGGGCAACATGTGCTGATAGCTAAATCTATTGGAGTGAATGTATTGGCTAAGCTGGTGAGGGACCCAGTGCCAGTACTCAAGTAACCTCCTGTGTATGTGTGAGCCTGTGGTCCTACAGAACACCCAGGTGACATGCATGTAGGATAGGTGGCTGTGTCAAGGATATGTATGCAAGGTCACACTGTCTGCCACAACTGCCCCTCACACACTGTTTCATGTAAACACACTTGGTAAGCATGTACATGTACAGCTCTACCTTTGCTATGGAAAGGTCACTGTGTTTCCACTCTGCCTTACTTATCATTGCTACTGTCAGCAGGCCCACAGCCTGCAGACACACAGACACCTGGAACACAACCAGAATACAGTATGTGACACTACAGTCAGCCAGCAGTACTAACAGCAATAGTGCATCATGGGTAACACGGTACATACACCTCAATGTGTACCCATAACTATTCACAGCAGACAGCACCTTACACAGCATGACATTGCTACACTATACCATAGTCACCCTGTGCATAAGACACATATGAGCATGTCCGTGCATCGATGGTATGGATAACAGGGTTGTGGCACACGTATCATCACATACACAGGGTGTGGTGTTGGATTGCCAGAGGCCTAAGCTGGGCCATATGGCTGACATCGTGTGTGTGTGTGTGTGTGTGTGTGTGTGTGTGTGTGTGTGTGTGTGTGTGTGTGTGTGTGTGTGTCTGGAGGGGTGATGTTCAGCTGGGCAGTGCAGAGGAGCTTTGCATGTGTGGTGGTGACTGCTCTGGGATAGGGATGTGTGAGTGTTTGTTTGCACACCAGCAAGCAATGTGGATGCCCGACACAGGGCTATGTTGGACAGCTGTGGACTGTACATGGCAAGATGTACAGTTCACCGTCTCCCGGCAGGGATGTGGTAACTGGTTCTGCAAGGAGTATTACTGGCACTGCCAAGCCCAAGGGCAGATGCAGTACTACTTCCTGATTGTGACTGCTGTCTGCTGGACCTGCATCCCTGATGGGAGTGTCCAGGACAACGTGCATATGGTCTGCTCCAGTGTGGTGTGGACAGCACCCTTCCTTCAGTAGTGCTGTTGGTACTGCCACTACGGGACTGTGAATGTGCATGGCTATGTGATCATGTCACTCACACACACACACACACACACACACACACACACACACACACACACACACACACACACACACACACACACACACACACTCTTGGTATAGTTTGGCACAGCTGTAACACCTATGGGCCCTTCAGGGCAGACCTTATGGTAGTTCTGCCTGCTGCAATCCATCTCTTTCACTGCTACTGTCAGGCCCACAACAGAGGGTCACAAATCCTGTGTGATGGGCCTAGTAGCAGAATGGTAATTGTGGCCAAGACCAAGGCTATTATAGTGAGCTATACAGTGTCACCAAGTGCATATCCATGTACTGTAAGAGCTGACTTACTGCTATACAGACCACACACAATGACAAGGTGTAACGATATGTGATGATAATTGATGAGGGGACAAGACTATACACTATCACTGCAGTAGATACACAGTTCAGACCTACAGGTATTCATTTCAGACAACATTGCAGGACAGTCTGCAATACATACAGGAAACATGTACAGTACTACGTGCATAGCCTCATGATACCAGGCTATTGGCTCTGATGCCCTCATAAGCCTGACCCAGACCTTCACCCATGCCCCTTCCAAGCCTTCACCTGTTTCCCTTGTCCAGCTGGGACACACATGGGATCCCAGGTGTGTCTCATCTGTTTCCCATGCAGTCGTCCAGCTTCTTCTTCAAGAGGGCTATACACGTACTCTGCTAGACATGGGGAGGGAGTGTATTTTACAGACAGTGTATTGTGTGGGACACTACACTATCCCACCAAGTACTATACATGTCACAGACCAGGTGAGAGCCTTGTGTGCATGATGCATGAGTGGGGTTTGTCTTACAGATATGCAGAAACACCATCAAGGCTGTTTTGAACATGGCCTTGTATGTCAGACACAGGTCACCTATGATCAGTCTGTATGAGACTGAGTACAGAGACAGGGCTTTCAGCCTACCTGTGTAAGATAGGTGTTGCAGACCCTTGAACTGCCTAGCCAGGAACCTCTGTGGTCTCTGCAACTGCTGCATTTGCTTGGCAAGGTACATGCCAAAGGAGCCATTGTACTTGGTAATGCGTTTGATAAGGGTGGAATACAGGGATGTTGTGGCCTCCTGGTTCCTTGATGACATACCTATATTTGTGAGGTGGGCCATGTGAGGACAGCCTTCTGTACAATGATGCCTACATGGTGGGAAACTATCAGGTTGCTATCAACCTTGGTGCACAAGTTGCCTCACACCTGATTGCATGCTCAGTACATTATTGCTGTCATAATTAGTGTGGATGACATCTGCCACAGCAAGGAGAATGATGCATTTCCTGTCATTCAGTTTGCGGAAATGCTTCTTGCACCAGTCATTAATTGGGTGAGGGCCTCTTGGAGAATGCTCACATCAGTAGGGGTATGTAAGATGTGGTCAGCTTATAAGCATTTGTACACCTGGTTAGTCACAGACCACTGCTTTTGTCCTGTACCTCAGATATGTATATCTCAAACAGTAGAGGACCCCAGACCGACCCTTGGGGTACACCGCTTTGGAAGACTCTGCTACTAGAGGTGGGTTCCACTACTTTGACTGAGTGGGTACTATCATTGGGCCAGTTAGCTACCGATCTGGTAACATACAGGTTGGTGCCTAGCTGTGTAGGTGCATGTATCCTGGCCTCTATTGTGAGAGAATTCGGCTAGGTGAAGGTAGGCATTGTTCACCATCTTCCCCTCGTCCTTGTGTTTGTTGAACACTTCAGAGAGGTCAACCAGGTTTAACAGGCCTGATCTCCCTTTGTCAATACCATGCTGTGTGGGCTCAGGCATTTCAGTGTTGCTGATGTCCCTGTTCATAATATCCTTGATATTGCCTTCCACGCCCTTGCAG
This sequence comes from Protopterus annectens, assembly GCF_019279795.1. Taxonomy (NCBI): domain Eukaryota; kingdom Metazoa; phylum Chordata; order Ceratodontiformes; family Protopteridae; genus Protopterus; species Protopterus annectens. The sequence continues at coordinate 519,859,826 of NC_056740.1, read as the reverse complement.
AGCAGGCTAGTTAGGCTTATGTGCATATGATTGGCTGTGTTGCTGGATTGCTCCACCTTTGTGTATAGGGATGACAGTGGCTGTCCTCTGTGCAGATGGGATGACACCAGTGCTCAGGCTTTGGTTGACTACAGTGCAGAATGGATCTGAGAGCCCATGCCTATGTTCATGTAGGATGCAGCCAGGGATAGTATCAGGCCTATGGAGACTTCTGTGTGTTGACTTTGAGAGGGAATTATGGACCTGCTTTCTGAAGATGAGGGGGGGGGACAGGTGCTGTGCATGCACATGTGTACTAATGGGGGGACAGGGGGGTGATGCTTACACTTTACCTGTCTGTAGCCGGTTGCCTATATCTATGCTGTATGTGGTGTTATTGACCACCACTACAGAGCAGATTTGTGTGTTGCCTCTGGGACTGCAGACACATGTGTGGAAGGCGTGGTGATTGGCCTTGGTGGATGTGTCCAATTTGCACTCAAAGATAGCCTTAGGGTAATTCACCTGTGACCCTATTTGCTTGTGCAGAACAAGGTGACCTTAAGGCACCTTTTGTTTCTTGGCCCTATCCAGCAGTTATTTCCACCGATTATGGTATTTTTGTATTGCTGCTGTCCACCACGGATGTTTACCCTACCTTGAGGGAGATGATGTTGTCCTGTCAGGTATTGCTGTGTCCATACATCTATGTAGGTGCCAACATAGTATTGTGGTGTGGACCTGGACACTACTGCTAGTTCCAACTGATGGGGCGTTGGCTGTAAAGCTACTTCTACATGCTCTGAGGAGATTTATAGTCATTTGTGTAGTTACTTTTGTTTGACCCTGACAAAGGGGGGGCAGGGGAGTTGGTGACCTGAAAAGTGATGGTTATGTAGTCAGATCTTAATAAAGAGGATGGCACTGTAGGAGCGCTACAGTGGCTACTCATGTTGTTTAGGACCAGGTACAGGTTATTTCCACCTGTCATAGGAGTGCTGACTGGCTGATCCAGTGCATTGTCATTGACAAAGCCGAGGAATCTCTGTGCGTTCATGTTCAGGCAGCATAGGTCATGCACACTATGGCTTGGTAGTTCAAGTCACCCAGGAACAGGGTAGATGATTGAATCCTGACAGATTCCAGCAAGTCCCAATAGGTGTGGAATGTCCATAGTCATGGTTGGAGGCCTGTAGCTAGCTATGATTTGAGTAGGTGCTTTGTCAACTGTTAACTGCACTCAGGATGTCTCCCACATGTCATGCCGTTTGGCCATCCTGGAGGTGTGTATATGTATGTTATGTTCAGCACTCCATCTCCTGTGGCTTTGCAGCCCACCATTTGGGGTCTAAACATATGATGGGATGAGTAACATGGTAAAGTTAGTGTGCTCTCTACAGCTACAAGGCAGGTAAGAGTGACTACACAAATGTCGGCATCCTACAGGACAAGGTACACTCTGTCATTGTCTATGTTGGCGTGAATGACCTGAGACATACCTCCATGGACTACATGAAAAGAGACATAGAGGAACTCTTGGATCTTGTAGCCCTGGCAGGTTTGACCCTAGCTCTGAGTAGCATCCTACTGTCACCCAGAATGATACCACAGTACAAGCAGAAAATGATTGACTTCAAAAATTGGCTAAGTTTTTGGTGTCATTCTAAGGGGATCCAGTATCTGTCTACCTGGGATGACATGACTGACAGACCTCAATACTTCACTAGAGATGGTCTGCACCTGTCACCCCAGGGATTCCGGATACTGGCCAAGGCTCTTGCCCCTCATATTACCTTTTTAGGCAATGTCCTAAAGACAAAATTACCACCATAACAGCTACAAGCAAACAAAATTTGTGGGTAATGCTACTCAAAGCTAGAAGTCTAAATATCAAAATGCACTCGCTTGAAGCACTCCTTAAAATGGAGAACATCGACATCTGTGCATTGACCGAAACTTGGTACAAGGCTCCGGAGAGCACACCAGCACTACCAGGCTATAATTCATACCACACCTTTCGGCCCCTAAACCTGGACCGAAGCACTAAAGGCAGTGGTGTCTCAATATTCATAAAGGATATGCACACCTCCAGACTAGTAGCCCAACATAACACATCAGAGATACTTCAGGTACAACTAACGCTGGGTAAAACTGCAATCCAGGTTGTAGCCTGCTATAGATCCCCCACCATATCCCAAGACTCTCACTCCAAATTCCTAAAAACACTGGAAAATATTAGGGTACAACCCAATACCCTTATACTGGGAGACTTTAACTACCCCTCCATTAACTGGGAAAATTACTCATGTATCAACACACTTGCTCAACGTTTTCTGGAATTCATTAATTCTAACGCCCTGGACCAACTCATTCTTACCCCCACCAGGGATAGAAACATCCTTGACCTGGTCATTACTAACAAGGGCAACCATTGCTCTACACCAGTAATCAAGTCCTCCCTGGTCAGATCTGACCACAAGCTGATAACCATGGATATCCACATCCCACTCTCAACCCCCCAAAGAAACCACTGTAAAAAAACTTCTCCAAAACCAATTTTGGACTTCTAACAACAGAGGTGGCTAACTTCATGACACCCATGCAAATGGAAAATAGCTGCTTGACTGAATCATACACCAATGCATTGTATGAGCACATACACAAGTGCATGGAACCAAGATGCTCTCCTCCAAAAAAAGGAAGCCAATCTGGTGGTCCCCCACCATAAACAAACTCTACCACAGAAGGAAAAAACTGTTGCAGAAAAGGGTGAAGTCCCAAGACTAGAAAAACTCCCTTGTCAGCCTCAGCAAAAACTGAGATCCATCATCAAATCCTCTAAAGCAAGCTATGAAAACAAAATTGCTACAGATTCTAAAGGCAACCACAAGGCATTCTATAGTTATGTCAAGAATCTACATGGCAACACTCAGACCTGCTCTGAGTTACAGCACAATGGCACTATATATACAGAACCAACTGATATTGCCAACATATTGGCCAACAGGTTCAGTGCAAACTTTACCCCCAAGAGGGTGTATCACAATACCTGAGGAATGCCAAGTCCCTATTATCATGGTTACATAGGTAAAAAACACACTGTCCAAAGCCAAGAATACAGATTCCATGGGACCTGATAATATCTCTGGCTGTATTCTACATGAATTACAAAGTGAAATGGCACCACACATGAGTACCCTGTTCAATCACAGCCTCATTTCAGGCTTTGTTCCTACTGAATGGTATACTGCTATGGTCATCCAACTCCACAAAGGGGGAGACACTACAGACCCTGGGAACTACCGCCCCATTAGCCTGATGAGTCTGATATGTAAGGCTATGGAGCACATTATCATGGACCTTATAAACTATGGACCCCATGCAGTTTGGGTTGTGAAAGGTAGATTATGTCTGCTCAACTTGATAGACTTCTTTGAGTCTGTCATCACAGCTGTGGATGAGAGCAAGATAGTTCACACAGCCTACCTAGATCTTGCCAAGGCCTTCAACACCATCCCTCACTCAGGAATCATAGATAGACTCACTAAACTAGGCATAAACCCTTATGTCATAAGATGGGTTGCCAACTGGCTCACTGATAGAACCCACACTGTGAAAGTAGTGGAATCCAAATCTGACTACTGACCAGTTACAAGTGGTGTTCCACAGGGATCGGTCCTAGGTCCTCTCCTGTTTGGCATCTACTTCTCTGAAGTTCAAGCCAGCACAAAGGGACTCTGGCTGACCATGTTTTCAGATGATTGCAAACTGGAAGCCATTACCTATTCTCCAACTGATGTAGACATTCTACAGAAAGGTCTCACTGACACCAATGACTGGTGCCAGAACCATGGCCTTAAGCTCAATGCCAAAAAGTGCATTGTCATTTCCTTTGGGAAAAATTTGGTGCCCGTGAACTACCACATAGGTGGTAGTCCACTAAACAATGAAGGTGTGATAAGAGACCTGGGGACACAGGTTGACAGCAGCCTCTCCTTTGATAACCACATTGCCACTGTAGTCATAAAGTCTTTCTATGTGGCATATCTCATTACTAAAGGTTTTTCATCTAGGAAGAAAGAGGTCATAATCCCTCTCTACTTGTCCCTGATTAGACCTATTATAGAATACAATGCCTCATTTGGTATGTACCTCACTAGACACCTACAACAATTGGAAAGGCCACAAAAATACCTCACTAAGAGGATCTTGGGCCTTAGACACATACCCTATATGGACAGACTAAATAAACTCCAGCTACACTCTGTCGCTTATCGCCTACTTAGAGGCGATCTCTGCTTGACCTTCAAAGCCATGTCTGACCCAGAGCTGCTAGAAATGCTACACCTAACGAAATCCCAATCCCTCCATGCCATACACTCCAGGGACCTTAACCTCATTACCACAATAAACGGAACATGCTGGAGGGACAAGTTCCTAACCCAGAGACTTTCCATACTCTGGAACAAACTTCCCATTCACGTCAAGCAGAGCACTTCACTGGCCCTCTTTAAGAGAAATCTTGACGAGTGGATGGGCAATAGGAAGTTCATCCTGGGGATCACTTCAGTAGCATTGCTTGACAGGGGCAATGGGAACTAACTTTGTGCAGCATGATGCCAGGGAATCTTCTTGGGCTAGGCTTATATAGGCTCCAGGGCCATTAGCCTAATACACACCTATGAACCTGCATTGATATGGGTTTCATGCTAAGACCCATAGCTCCTGTTAGAGCAAGATATCTGCACAAGGGCACACATCACTGGTGGGCAAAGGCCAGAACATAGTGTCACTTTATGAATCTAGCTGAAACACATGCAGTTGCCAGCAAAGACAGTGCCGCATTCACAGGTCTACTCCGCACGATATGACTTCTGGCAATCAAATGTATGCTATTATGTTATGACATCAGTCTTGAATGGGTTGCCAGTGATGTGTCAGACAATGCATGACTGTATGAGACATTGACTACAGATATGAGACAGACATGTGGTCAGTCTGCAAAACTCTGGACACTTGTTAGATATGGGCTCAGTATATAACATACAGTTCAACACACATGTCTGCACCTGTGTACTATGCACATACCCCATATAAGTCTTTTCCATTTGTAGGATAAGCATACGTATCATAGTAGCATTCACAGGTGACACATGAATATGTGCAACATCTCAGGTAGCTGGCCTAGCAGTGTCACACTCAGTATTGCACAACAGACACTCCAGTAGTAGTCATATATGAGCTGACCTTTGCTGGGGTGACTCAGGGGCCAGAGACATAATCCATGTCAATGCAGACAGGGCAAGCAGGAATGGCCATAGGTGTGGGACAGCAGCATGTGAGTCCAGCAGGTCTGGTTGCAACCTAGTGTTTAATGTCTGATTTGGCATTATAGCATCCCCCCTTCTACATTCAATTACAAGCTTACGTGATTGACATACCTGTTATAGTGCTGAAGAGTTTCCTCAGAATATTGCAAATGGTTAGGTTTGTGTAGTTGCAGTCTGTCTTTGTGTAGATGGATTCAGACCTGTGTTGCATAGGCAGCAACTTGCCTTTTGTAGGTAATGCTCTTGAGCAGATGATGGCTTGTGCAGCAAATGGCGTCTCCCACTTGCTACTTGCATCCAGAACAGCTGTATTGTCTTTCCATTAGCCAATGCCATAGCAATACAGTGCTATAATTAAGTCCTTCATGTGGGCCTTGCCCCTTTTCCTTGCCTTTGTGGAGGACATTATGGAAGTGTGGGGGCTACAGCTTCACATACATTAGGTGGAAATACCTCTCAGGACAGGACATGTGGAAACAGCCCAAAAACATGGGGGACAAAGTTCCATAATTGGGTACAAATTCTAAATAAGTATTGCTGTTATACACATAGAGGATTGCTAGATTCACAGGGTTTGTCTGGACATGCACTTTCTGCGTGACTTGACGTCTGACAGTGATATGTCTCTGACATACCTCCTAACTGTCCAGATGTCCACAGACTGGCCAGAGGTTTGCCTGTTATGTTTGGTCTGTTCTCAGACAACTTCTGTTTTTGTGAAATCAGTAGGATAATGTGAGGATTGTAGTCAGTATATGTTGACATCCATTAGTGTTTCAGACATCATATCCTTCAGGGATGTTATGTTACAACAAACCCTGTAACACCAGAAGCTGTTTCAGTTTGTAACACCATTATGTGAGATGTGTCCCTCTTTCCAGCCCTCAGTTCCCAAGCATGTCATGCTTTGTCCAGATGTCTTGCAGTAAGAGGTTCAGAGGTATGGTATATTATTTTTCAGTGACTGAACTCCTGGTATCATCCCAGTGACTTAGCAGACTCCTGGAAGTGGTATGTGGCAGTGGCTATAAATATGGTTCCACAACCTGGACATTCTGTGGAAATCTGTACAGTTGAGAGTTATGTATGTCTGGCCATTGTTAACAGATTGCCAAGCTTGTGTAGCAGTGTTGTAAGTAAATGTTTGTTGAGCTGAGTAGGGAGAGTAGCAGATGTGAGTCATAGAGCCTTTTCTTTCTGACTGTGCATGCTGCTACAGTTGCTGGTGGTCTATCAGGTGTATATGTTTCTAGGGGTAGACTGAGAAATGTCCTGTAACACCTCAGGATTCCCAGTAGACTGTGAATTGGGCCAGTATATGTTGGTGTAGTGTGTGAATGGCAATTAGGATATGTTTGTTCAAACAGTCATTCTACTCTAGAGTTCCTTTTGGGTACTGGTATGTTGCTGTGACTGTGGTGCAAATGGTTTTTGGGTGGAAATTTTTGCACCGATATCTGCTTTGCCCTACAGTTCCATCCCTGTAGTGGATGATATATTTGTAAGTACATGGGTAATTCCCAAGAGCTGATTTAGGGTAGTGTCATGTTGGTCTTACTGTGGTTCAGAAGATGCTGGGTGTAATGGTTGACAGCTCTCACTGTTTTTTCTCTTCTGTTACATGACTGCAGTCATACCTCTCCACTGTCCAGATGTGTAGACACTGTCCAGATGTGTGGCTCATATGCTTTGTCTGTTGATCATAACACTTGTGGGTTTCTGACAAATCAGTGGGATGATGTGACCATTGACATCAGTACGTAATGACATTCATTTGTGTTTCAGACCTGGAATCTATCAGGAATTATATGTTAAATCAAACCATGCTACTCTAGCAGACTTCTGTGCATATAAAAGCCATATTTCAGAGATGTCACTATTGTTTGGTCTTTGTCCCCCCACTTTGTCAGGCTTTTTGCAGATGTCTTGCAGTAAGACGTTCGTTATTTATCTATCTATCTAGATATATATATATATATATATATATATATATATATATATATATATATATATATATATATATAAGGGGTCTACTACGGTTGATTGAAAACTCACTTGTCTGAAAATTAAATTACTAGGACCACTTCACTGAAAACTCACATGAATGACAGTTCAGTTAAATATTTATGAATTTCTGGAATTTCATAAATTATAGGAAACCTGGGGGAAATAGTATTTGATTATTTAAATAAGTCATGAGCAATCTTTTTTTTTAAACCTCCTCTAAATGTGCAACATATTTAATAACATCATACTTTGTCATCTAGTTATTAATGTGTACTCATCTTCTTCTGCGTGGAGACATGCGTGAATGGGCATATCTTTGTTGAAGGTTGTGCGTCAGGGCTGGTAACTCGGTACGTAAAAATCAACTACCAATCATTAGCGGACTGGAGTTCCGCTGTGGCGACCCCTAACCGGGAAAAGCCGAAAGACACAACAACAACTCATCTATGTTCAGCATCTTTAACATACTGTTCATATAAAATTTAGTATCTAATACCATGACCCCACCTTGTCAGCATTTTTAATAAAAATATGTGTGTTATTTGCTAATGATTTAACAGCTTGCCCTTGATCAGAAGTTAAATTATGAACCACTGATAAGACCTATAGTCTCAGCACATGGCTGGGTCACAGAGCCCATATCCAAATATTTAGATGCACAACTAAACAAAGGTTTAGAGAATACAGGTGCTATTATTAAAGATACAGCTGCATACTGCATCATTGCGTATGTCTGGGCATGACTGCTACGTATACATTGCACTTTAATATTACTATATTGTTGTACATAGTTTTGAATTATTTCATGTATTTATATTTTATTTCAGTTATGCACAAGACAACATATTTATTTATTTATTTATTTAAATTTGTTGACCGGGAGTGTCCGACTGGACGTGGGTCCATTTTTAGCAGAGGCCCGGGGAGAAAAGCTCCACAGTAAAATAAACAGACAGTAGTTACATTGGATTACATAGCGATTAACAATTTAACATAGAAATTACTTACAACATATTTACAGATGAAGAACATAGAACATGAAAAACATATGAAAATAGGCTCTTAGGTACCATCTATGTTTCTTAAACAAATATATAAATAAACAAATGAAAGTTTTATGAATAATGTTAGTAGTGCAAAAAATAAATCATATAAGTAAAGAAAATTTTAAAAATGCAATAAATAGCTGTTAAGAAGATGTGGCTTGTTCTACAATCTTTTTCTACTGCAGGGCCCTTCTTATAGAAAGTTATTCAGACAATAGCTCTATAATACAAAATATTTACAATAAGTGTGCCAGAATTACTGCCTTAGCCCTGTCCAGGTTCTGTCACTGCAATTTGCAAAAACTCTGAGCTGCATTTCATTTTCATACAATTTTTTTTCTTTTAATTGTCATCCAGTAACACTCCTTCCTTACTAATCTTGCACTTGTGAATTAGAAGAATAAACTTCTTAGATGCACAATGCAAAACACAGTCAAAACATTTGCAACCAATTGTGGAGATGCTCTTATATCTAACTTCATTTGTGGCAGCTACAAGAATCTTCTTAAGGATTTTAAATCAACAAAATTGGAATTTAAGTAAAAATTACTATTGCACTATACCTCTGTTATTAAGTGCTGTTATTATAAAGACTTCAGCTAATGTTACGTCCCTTACTTTAGGTATATAACTTTTGCTTACATTTAATTTTGTTTATTGACATTGATATTTGTCTCCTGTATTAACTTATTTTTGCACCTTCTCCCTTAGTTCTTCTCTTTTACCTTCTAAAGTGTGATTATACTAGACACCACAGATATTACTCCACTGTGTTTAACATATTGTACTTATTTTTGCTCTCTCTGTACATGCACTCACGGGGCACATGTTTTACTACTGTACCGACTCTCTTACATTAAGATTACTAAGCCTTTTATTGTAATGCTTTGCGTATACTGACTTCAAATTAACTGGGTACAGTTATTACTTTGTTTTCTTTGTTTCTGAAATTGTTATAACTGTATACTCTCTCCTCAAGTCATAATGGCAAATTCTCTAACTTTGCTTATGCACTGTTATGTTTGCATTTCACAGAGGTTTTGAATCCAGGATCTAACTGAAAATGGGTCTTAATACAGCTGGACAATCCTGATAACACAACACAGAGAAGAAATAAGTAAAATAAAGTCCTCAGTTTTTCATAGTTATGGGGTGGTAGGGGTCAAAGATGTGGCGTAATGCTTGATTCCGTTATGGGCTTTTTCCAGTTTTGGGAGTACTCACCTAGGGTGATTATAAAGTGCAGATGATTTATGAAGGAGGTAAAACAGATCTTGCAGTTACTTTCCTGGAATCTGGAACAAGGTATTTCTTAATTCTGTGCAATGCATCTAATACTGGATTGATATGGTTAACATAGTTTGATGCAATATCTCTGATCTATAAAGAAGCTGAGGTGTTTCCAGAAGATCATCTACATTTTATGTATTAGATTAGAGATTTTGTATTATTGTTATTACTTCCAAATTACTGTTTTATAAATAACATATATTGTGTATTTTTCCTGTGAGGTTTTACTTCCTTTCTTCTCAGACCTCTTTCCTCATCTGTTCAGAGTAGTGTGTCTTCAGTCTTCCAAGGGGCAGTGACCTGGGTGTAGTTGCTGAAGATTTTTTTTTTCTGCTTGGATGTTTAGTCCCAGCATTCTGACAACTCAATGGAATGGACCTCATTTAATCCTCTATCTATCTTCAGTCAAAGACTTGGTTTATCAAAACTCTTGGCATGTGTAACTAGATACTCATTACCTGTTGGACATGCTTGTGGTCATGCATCATTCTTCAGTCACAGGTCTGGCCAGATATGCATCTTGGGGTAATGTCATGGCTGTCCACTCTCTTATCAAAGGTTGAGTGGTGGGCATCCACTGCCTCCATGCTAATCCTCAAATTGCCTTTCAAAACTGAGTTATCCAACAATGTGTTATTGACTATTTACTTGTTCAGCACCGCTCAAATGGTGGCATGCTGTCTCCTTGTACCTTATCCCATATCAACTATATATATTAGAAGCATAGTATTTGTGGCAAAATTGTTATTTCCATTTGTATGCTCATTGTCAAAGTTTTTCAAAAACTTGCTATTCAGACATGTAAAATGTGTTAGAGGGACATGTCTAGTGTATGGCAAAAGGGGCAGCTGCCCTGGACCGAAGCTGTGCTGGTATATAACTGCATCTGTGGTTACACCTTGAGGCCTTAGTGTGTGAAAGTGTGGCAATAAATAAAGAAAGCTTGTAATAAGCAGTTTGCTACAGTTACGGCCATAAAGAAGAGTTTTTTTTTTAATCATCTTTAACGTAGGGGAGACATTTTGTTTGCTGTTCAACTTTCTGTTGTGGGAATGCCAGTTTGCAACTGCATAAGGCACCAGATGACCTCATTATCTTTTTTTCTGTGTAGCCTACACTCATGAATGCATATCTGGTCTACTAAGGTTTATCAGTCCTTCTACAGTGCACAACTTATAGAGAAAGGGACTGTGTCTAGATCTAGCAATGTCACTGTCCACCTTTACTCAGCCATCATTAGACCAGTCATTGAATATAATTCCCCATTTGGTGTGTATCTGTCCAGATACATAGAACAACTGGAACACCCAGAGAGATAACCTTACTGAATGGATACAAGCCCTAAACAACATATCCTATATGGACCGACTCAAAAGACCTATCACAATACTTGTTATCATACAGACTGCTAAAAGGTGATCTGTGTCTGGCATGCAAGGCATTTTCTGATCCAATTACTGATGGATTTACTACACATCCGCAAGTCAAATGGCATCAACATACTCAGTCTAGAGATCCAAACCGAAACAGAAAATTATCCCAGGACTGTTCCCTGTACTACTAATAGACAAAGGCAGGTCCTAAATGCTTTATCCCATGCATGGGTCACCTCAAATTATCTATTGTAGATACTGGTTATTCTCATTAGGGGTACTATATAATTATCAACAATGGGATGGGTATGGTAAATGGCATAGGTTATTTCGAGCACAAAAAGGGAGATTGACTAGGCTTAAAATGGCCTGCAAGAGCAGCTAGCCTTGTACTTCCCTATGAACCTAAGAACCTATAAAAAGCTGAGCCACATTACCCAGTAGTGTGGAAAACTAAAAAGTCCTCCATTAACTAGGCTTTCTCTACATATCATCTATAAAAATGTACAATTACCCATCTGGTCCTCCAAACTGGTTTTAATGGTTGCTATGGTAGCACTTTGTTTGATAATTAAGGGCATCCTATTCCTGGGGTCTATATTAGATCATCGAATGCTTAAAAAAGCAAATGGTGATTAATCAACCCTATGTAAGTGAAAGCTTACAATGTCGAAGTGTCAGAACAGCGATTTTTTTTCCAAGGGAAAAAATCGCTGTTCCAAAAAAAAAAACAATTTAAAACATTAAATTAAGTGGGGGGCTTCGCCCCCACCTGATGTGGGGGACTGCACCCCCCACACCCCCTACTTAAATATACCAACTCCGAGACCGCACTACAGTGCCAAAATGGCAAATCAAGCCGGCGTTAAGAGAATTCTTTCCCAGGGAAAGAATTTGCTTAACGGCCGCTTCAATGTTTTGTGTTTTCAGCCTTTTATGTTCGACCAAGATGCTTTCGAAAGAATTTGTCTTCAGTCTTGTAATATAGACCCCTATTCCTGTAATGTGAGATATGTTGAGTTAGGTATCTTTCACACTATCTGTTGTGGTTGATGTGGTAGTACAGGTTTAGGTCTCTAGGATGGGTGTTTGCTTTATCACTGATTATATTTAAGTGGAAGAGCGTAAAGAATGCTGGGTTGTTCATGGCATGGAAGGCTAAGGAGAGATAACTCATCAGGAGTCTGTATAACACTAAGTACAGGGATAGGGCTTTTAGTACCTAAAGGTACTGAGACATGAGACCTTTTTGATGAGGAGACATTGAGCTCTCAAGCTGGCTTAATTGCTTAGCAAGGTATATGCTGGAGGGTACATTATGCTAATAACGGAACGAATAATGATTAATAAAATGAGACTATAACTATTCTGGACCTTGAGGAGATGCCACAAAGGATAAGTTGTGCAAGGTAGAAAGAGACTTAGTGATCAAAAATGAGTGTTACCAATATATGTATTTAAGTTTAATGCTACCTGTATGGTAAGCAGTAGGGATGCTAGATTTACCAAATTAAACTGTGGTGCATTTCTTAGTGTTGATAATAATACTGTGATTAATACACCAAGTATTTGTTTGGGCCAGCCCTTGCAGGGAAATTTGAGTAACAGAACAGGATTTGATAACCACACACAGTTTATGATAATCAGCAGGTGTAGTTATCCATAGTCTCTTGATGTCAGCTTTTATGTCACAGAAATATATAACAGAGATGAGAGTACCCAACAGACAGTGCTGTAAAATACCGCTAGTGACACTTTTCTGTCTATAGAAAATATCCTCAACCAGTTTACCAATTCAGCGAGCTATGCATGGGTTAATGTTGAGTTGGGAGAATTTGTTAATAATCCCAGCATGGAAGATAGTGTCAAATTATTTGGCTAGGTCTCAGTACTGTGTAGACTGTTTGCCCGTTATTGGATATATGCTGATCCACTGATAGCAGTTCCACTGGGCACTGAAAAGGAGTGAAAAAAGTTTTGCTGAACCTCAAAGGTAATTTTTTGTGGGGGTCAAACTCTTTGCACCCACCATGTGGGGTTACAATTCCATATCCTCAACCCAAAGGATACATACTCTAAGTTTGCCAACAGTGGAGGAAAAAGAAAACTGTCGGCAAAAGAGTTTGTTAATAATCTTAGCATGGAGGATAGTGTCAAAGGCTTTGTCAAAGTTCCAGTGCAGTATGGACTTTATGTCCCTTATCAAATGCATGCTGATCAACTTCACTTTCATCAAGTACTGAATGATCTACAGAGAAAAGAAAACTCCACTGTGAGCGAAGGTTATTTTGCTCTTTTTTTTGTTTGATTGTACAGCACTCAGCAAAAGTCCTGTTAATTGAATGACAAGAATCCCCCTTATTCATGGCCTCAGTAAACTTTTAAAAGAACTCCAATCAAGCTGAGCAAGCATGATCTGCCTTTTACAAAACCAAAGTGTTGTGTATCCAGGAATAAAAGGGTACCTACATAATTCTCTATTAGTTCAGCTACAATACATTCCAAAGCCTTGTGAATAATACTAATGAGAGTACTAAGTAATAATACTAATGAGAGTAATAAGTAATAATACTAATGAGAGTAATAAGTAATAATACTAATGAGAGTAATAAGTAATAATACTAATGAGAGTAATAAGCCTGTAATTCGCAGGGTGGGTAGAGGGACCACCTTTAATCAAGGGCACTACAACTACTATTCTCCATTCCTCACAAATATAACCAGTGGAGAGGTTCAGGTTGAAGAGGTAAGGGGGGGTGCTATGTGGATCTGTATGCTTCTCAGAAGCCATTCAGGGATATTGTCAAGACTTGAGGAAGTAGTATTTTTCGTTTTGGAAAGTGACAAAAGGGCTTGATTTAAATTGACTCTGAAGTGAGTTTGAGGGGAAATGTAGGTGACAGAGGAGAGGGTGAATGGAGTGAAGATGGCAATGAATGTATCTACAAGAATATTAACAAAATCCTTGGGTTAAGAAAAGGGGGGGTACTCTTGGAGATAAAAGTTAAGTGCAGCATCATAGGTCACTTCTAAATTTTTTTACATAGCTGAAAAGACCGTGTGTTTATCTTTTGAGTTAGCTTCAATCCTAAGTTCAAAATTGGGCTTACATTGCCTGATTGCAACTTTGAGATACTTATTTACCACTTTAAAATTCCTTTAACAATGATGAAGTAGACATCTTTTAGTGATAGTCAGGAGATTTTCTTTTTATCACAGACTTTGTTGTTGTTGTAATGTCACTGCATGGGTTTAATTCTAAACTTGCAAATGTGTTTTCGTCATATTGGTACAGAGGTCTCAATGCATCCATCTGAGACAGGAGTAAAATTCAGAGCAATAGGCACCAGCCTTAGATACAAGTTTTACTGAGGAACTGTCATTTGTGATTATTAATAAGATCATTAAGTAGTAAATAACTGGTTTTAGAGTATCCCTGAATGCAGAGGAGTTATTAGTGGCCACAAAGCAAGTTTTCATAGAAAAGATCACAGCAAAATGGTCAAAGTTAAAGACAGAAGAGTAACAAGTAGGTTGGTGCAATGGGAAGAAATGTTTGTAAGGATTAGCTAAAGATGACGAACACCTCTGGTGGGTAGTAGTTCAATTTGGTCAGGTGAATTGACATTTAAAAAGACCTGAAATATCTGTGTATAATTGGTGGTGGCAGTGAATGTTTGCCAGTTTATGTGCAGATAGCTGAAGTCACCCATAGCAAAGACATTTAGTTTAACAGTTAACTTTCTAACTGGTTAAAGTATTCTGCATGCTATAAAGGGGTCAAAGATGGGGACCTATAACTGGCTATGATGTGATAATTAGTTTAATTGAGTGTAACTAGTACTTCAACCAGCTTGAGATTTGTATCACATGAAATGTGATGAGAAAAAACTAAGGTTATGAGTAAATACTGATACTTCCCCACATTTGCCTTTGGTTCTGCATGCATGATAGGCATTGTACCTTTTAATACTATCATTACAATGGAACCAGGTTGCATAGAGCACCTACCACAGGCAGATACATTTTTATGATTCCTGGAAACATGATAGTAGCAATTAAGAAGACCTCTGAATCACTCCATATTACTGCTGGTGCAAATATCACATTGCATCAATAATTTCCTCTGGTAGCCTGTGCATCACATTGGCATAGGCAATCCTGCATACACTCACACACAAAGAGAAACACACACACACGCACACACACTCTCTCTCTCTCTCATAGATACACCCCCCACTCACACTCAAAAACATCCAGTAAACATCACACAGACACCCCTCCCACTCGAATGGACTCACAAACACACTTAACTCCCCTATTGTGATCACCCAGGCAGATACACACATAATATGTAGAGAGTCATCCTGGTTCATTCATTTGCCACACAGAAATATACACTTACACAGGCCCTACCACCACCTCTCTCTTTCCTGCAATGTGCCCTATCCCACAGTATTTTGGCTAAGATCAATTCCACATCCAAGCATTTTAATTTACACAGCTAAGTGATTCTTTGAATCTGGTAATGATTCTCTGAATCAGTCAGTGGTATAACTAAGTTACAGTGGGGATTTGTAGGGAGCGCACATGGCTAATGAGCATTAGTCACTTCCTGGAATACCTAATTATCTTATAGCATGGCCAGCTGAACTACTCTCCACCATGGAAAATCTGTGTGGTGGCTCTGTCTCTGAACAGGAGAGGATTACCAAGAGGGGTTGTCCACTCATGGTACAGCTTACCAGTCTCTGTAACCCTTTCTGAATCCCAGTTCAGATTTCTGGAATTACATAAATACTGATGCCTTTGGGCTTAAGGAAGGTCTCATATTCAGAGTTTCTGTTCTTGCATCCATGACGCTGTGATATATGAACAGGAAATGGCATATGTTGTGTTGCAGGAGTTTTCCATCAAGACTCATATTATTCACAGCCTTCTTAATTGTGCAACTCCTTCAGCAGGTTAATTTATAGCTGAACTGTGAGCACAGATGGGAAATGTTTGGTGACATTTTGGTTTACAATTGTAGCATACATTTTGACTTCTACAGCAATATAATTTACTTCTATCGATCTTTTAGGAGATTGATATGAAGGAAGTACTTTATTATACTGTACCACCCAATTCTGCTATGTCCTCAAGTTCAATTTCCAACATTTGTTTATATGGTGCTTCATTCACCTTGGTATTTAACTAGTCTGTGTATTTTATAGCTTTAAACCAATGACATTTTTCTAAAAGCCTAAATTATCTAAATTCTAAATATATGAAAATAGAGGAAGTGCAATCATGCTTTTTTATTTATTTTAAATATATATGTTTAACTATTTGAACTTTTTGCAATAATTTGGGTTGCCAGTAGTTTGTCAGTGTACATCATGCATGTATGAGGAAGATATGATAGTTCAAAATACATTGGTAAGATCTCAGCAGCTTCAAAAGCTTAGTGATATTGATTAGAATGGTGACCCCAGGTGGTATAGCCTCAAAAGCTTTGTGGTAGAGATTAGAATGGTGACCCAGGTGGTCTAGGCCCAACTCCTACCTGAAGAGCGCCCTGACTAGTGCTGTATTCCACGACTTGACTTTGATCAGGGCCTTTGCCCTCTAAATCTTCTAATTAATACTGCATCTCATTTGAAGCCTGGTTCACGGATGATATTAATGGACCCTTTTCCTTCTCTTCCTCTGCTTACTTATAGATCTCCGTTGCTTATTTTAAAGCTGTCTCACTATGTTAAACCCATTTAACATAGCGAGACAGGTTTAAAAAAAAGCAACGGAGAAAGCAAGATCTCCGTTGCTTTTTTTAAACCTGTGTCGCTATGTTAAACTCTTTTAACATAGCGAGACAGTGTTTTAAAAAAAGACTTATACTAATGGAAAAAGTCCGGGCGACCGGACCTTTTTCCATTAGTATAAGTCGATTTACAACGTGCATGCTGGCCAATCAGCATGCACGTTTTGGAATATTAATAGGGGGTCATGGTATAATATAGATGTTGTGAGGTGCATTTCAGCTATTGTCCACTCTCTTGATCCTACGATGGCATGAGCAAAAGCATGAACAAGGCAAGAAATTCAGTATTACTCTTTAACTTTGCTTTTTTTTTTTTTTTTTTTTGTATCCTTTCAACACACCATAACTGGCCATTAGTGTACTGTAATGACTGTGGAATAAATAGCCAAATTAAGGCAAGGATCTGAAGGCCATAGGACTCCAGAGTCCAAGGGGTTATAGATGTCCTCAGAAACTTATCTACAGTGGAGTGAGGGGGACAATCGCCCCATGTGCAAAGTGCTGGGAGGGCACAATCAGCCATCCATCATCTTCTTTGGTTTCTTTTTTGCTATTTAGTTAAAGAGCTACCTGGGGGGTGGCATGGATGTAACTGTTGATACGATGCAGCAATCAGGTTATTACAATTAAATTTTTTTTTTTACTCTTCAATGGAAAAGCTAACTGGGAGGGGGCTTGGGTGCAAGTGTAATAATTTGATCACTATAATGCAGCAATCGGGTTATTACAGGGAAGTGCTTTTTTTGCTCATCAGTGGAAGTGTTAGCTGGGGTGTATGTACTAAATATAATAACCACATGGCTACAATGTAGCCATGAGGTCATTACAGTAAACTGTTTGTGTAAATGTAACTGTAATACCCCAAGGGCTATTACAGGGATTTTTTTTATTTTTTTTTTTTTTGCTATTCAGTTGACAAAGTATGGATGCCCTTAGGTGCATTTTAAAGCTATTTTCCAGCCTTTCAATCCAATGATGGCCTGACCAAAAACATGAACAAAGAAATAAATTCATTCTTATTTTTTTTTTCTTTCAGGGAAGAAATAAGTTGTGTCAGACAAAATAGCAGTTTACAATGAAACACTTGTAAGGATACCTATACTGGGAATTGTGTTTGTAAGGATACATATATCATATCGGAATTGTGCTTGCAAGGATACATATATCATACATTGGAAATGTGCTTGTAAGGATACATATATCATATCTGGGAATTATGCTTGTAATGATACATATATAATATCTGGGAAATGTGTTTCCCTCCTACCCTCCAAAAAAGATTGTCAGAGTCTGTGTAGCCCTCTGGTGTTAGATTGGGGTGAAGGCATAAACTGCAGCTGTTAAACATGCCTCCTCATCCCCTGCCCCCAAAAGACAGCCAGCTTCTGTATACAACTGTGGTGTTAGAAGGATGAAACTGAAAGAAAAAATAAAAGACGGTAAAATAGTTCAAATCTTTATATGTATCTGACATTTAATTGTGAGGGCATGAAACTAATAACAATCACATTATTTTGTTCCAGCTTGCTGCTCCTAAACAGTACACATTTCCTAGATAAGCTTTTAGAGACCTTCTGAGCACATCTGTATGTTTTTTTGTTTTCTGGTGGGGGATTAAAGAAATAGAGAACACACTGTCTGCAGCCCCTACACCTCTATTGAAACATTCTATGCACATCTCAGAAGACTGATTGTAATGACCACACTGTCTGCAATCGACCATACAAGCTACAGTAACCTCTTCTGTGCACCTCTAAGTGGGGCTACTTTTAGACTAGATGAGGTTGCAATACTGTACATGTCTGCGGATTAAAATCTGTACTACTACTACTTTTTTTTTACACTGATAATGCCCTTGAAAGCCACACACACACACACACACACACACACACACACACACACACACACACACACACACACACACACACACACACACACACACACACACACACACACACACACACACACACGCACTCACGCACACACGCACACACACACACGCAAACACACACACAAACACACACACACACACACACACACACACACACACACACACACACACACACACACACACACAAACACACACACACACAGTCACATATACAGTCCATACCTCTCACCTGTACCAAATTCTTTGGTATTTACCAGTTTTGAGGGCAAAATAATGGGGTGCCACAAATTTCTGAGTGGCCCCTTCAATTCCCGATTTTTTTTCCGATTGTTTTTATTTTTATTTAAATTATGACTGATGTCATCACGCATCCCGCAACATCAATGTGCAGGGGTGGATTCGTGTGACTTTAGACTTGGTTGGAATAGATTTCGGACAAACAGTACAGTTTTGAATGGTGATCCAGAGCCTGCCATGGTCACACGCAGGAATCAGAATCATAAAATTTACTTCTAGCTGCTGAACGTCCTCCGGGTCAGTAAAAGTAAAAAAAAGAATTAAAGTAGAAACTGCAGCAAAAGGAATGCGGCCTTTCAGCAATCTGCTGCACAGCTCCTTTACCATTTTTTAAAGTTAACTTAACTTATAACTTAGTGCCACTTGCTGTTTTTGTTCATGTGATGTGAATAATGTCTAGATATACATCCCCAGTGACTCCCCAGCAAAGGTAGTGTTGTTTCCCTCATCCTCTTAAGTACATTATCATTGTTTGTGTTCAGTTCTTTTGTCTCCTCATCCTGAAATATTTAAAGTGTAAGGGTTTCAGCTACAGCAACAGTTTTTGGATCATGTCACGTAACCCTAAGAAGTGTTTAACTCTGAATGTATAATATGTTAGTGTGTGTGTACAAAAAACAAACCGGATGTGCATGTCAGAAAGAAATCCACAACCACAATGGGCTGTGCAGTTGATAAGTGCTTTTGTTACTTTATTGCGGTTAATGGAACTTCATCTGATGAAGTTCCGTTAACCGTAATAAAGGAATGAAAGCACTTATCAATTGCACATTATGGTCGTAGACTTCTTGGCATGCACACCCGGCGGTTTGTTTTTGTATTTGTGCATGTGTTGCAAGCCACAGACTGCATTTGTGTTTCTATATTGCTGCTGATAAGCATCAGGTTGCACTATTACAAAACTAACATGCTGTTTGCAATACTCCATTAGAAAGGCAAGCTATCACCCTACAAATATGTGGATCCAGATACAACAGTATCATTTAGAAGTATGTTCTGAGCTGGGCATTGTACCTAGAGGACTTCATGTTCTAAAAATGCCTGCTCATGGAACTGCTTATCTGCTGTTGTTAAGTCAATGTCAGCAACTTAATCTTGAACTTAGCTTCAACTATATTAAGTTACTAGTTGAATTTGCACAAAAGGAAGAACTTATTCTTACTGAGTCTGTTGAGAAGAATGTCACAGCACTATATGAACAATTTTCTTCAGAGCCAGTGGACAAGTTGTTATCTAATATTTTGGACTCTCTGAGCTTGTATGAGCAGAAATTTATTCATCTTAAAGTAAAAAAAATGATTCGGGACAATAATGATTTTAAAAACAGCCATGTTTTTGTCTGGCTGAAAAGTAATGCTTCCACCAATAGGGTTGTTGAACAAGAGCCAACATTAATGGTTGCTAATCAAGTGGAAACTCCTACAACTTTAGGAAGCACTGAGGGTGCTTCCTTTACTTTGAATGAAGTCACAACTCACCAGGATGAGTTCAAAGGTGCGAGAGAGATTGTGGCATGGAAGAAAACATTTGTAGTTGTGGCCCAAGTACACAAATCCAACACAAACTTGAGTATAAGGGATTTTGGGCAATAACATAAAGAAAATTGAAATTTTCCTTTACCTATCAAACAACAAACAACACCGAGAGGCTTGAGGTCGACAAGCAGAAACAAATGGAAACAACAGCAGGACTTACCGGATGCTCATACAATCAAGAAAATGTGGAAAATTACTTAGTTTATAATTTATCTAAGAGGACATTAAGTTTTGAAGAAAGATCACTGTTGCAGAATGGTCTTTCTTTCATACCTACACAGAATGATGACAGGTAATTTTTAATTTATTGACATTTACTAGAAATGTTATGCTTAAATACAGTTTTCAGGACAGTATAAGTTTGGATACATCTAATATTAGTTATGTATTTAAAAGACCCAGTATCATCCGTGGTGGTACAGTGGTAGCGTTGTTGCCTTACAGCAAGAGGTTCTTCCGTTCGATTCTCGGCTGGAGTGCGGGGAGTGCCTTCTGTGTGGAGTCTGCATGTCCTCCCCACAGTTGGGTGGGCATTCGAAAGACATGCGCAAAAGGGTGTGCCTTCGTTGAAGGCTGAACATTGAGCTGGCACCTCGGTGTTCGTCAAAATCTACTACCAATCATTAGCGGACCGGAGTTCCGTTGTGGCGACCCCTAACTGGGAAAAGCCGAAAGACAACAACAACATTTAAAAGGCCCAGTATGTTTATACCAGCCATTTATCCACTTGTAGAAACATTTGAAAAAAATGTGTATAGATGAGATTTATAAGCTTTTTATAATAATAAGAATAAGGAAAGCTATAATAATGTTTCTTCTTATGAAAGAAAGGCTTTGTCTGAATTAATGGGAGATAGTACAATAGTAATAAGACCTGCTGACAAGGGTGGGCCGATTGTTATATTAGATACAGATTGGTATGTTTTATGAATGAAGAATATGTTGTCTGATGAGAATCATTACAAGCAGGTTAGTATGTTTCAGATTTATACAATGAGCAATGTTGTGAAGAAAAAGATTAAGCAGTTACTGTCAGCTAAATTGATAGACAAACGATTATATGATTCTTTTTATATATTGAAAAGCCTACCATACCAATTATACAGGGCCTACCTAAATTGCATAAGGATCCAGTTTGTCCACCTTTATGACCCATAGTATCAGGACAGAATTGGTGTACTGAGGCCATGTCAATTTATATAGAGAAAAACTTAAGACCTCTTATTGAGTCCAATGGGTATATTTTGCAAGATTCTAGGCAATTTTTGTATGATCTTTTCAGTTTCACTAATGCTAATTTTATAGTAAATAAATGGTATATTGTTACAATGGATGTCCAGTTATTGTTTTCCTGTGATACCTAATAGCATATGTTTAGAGTGGATGACAGAGTATCTGAAGTGTGTGGAAAATTTTAGCTCTGAAAACACACATTTATTATGTATTCTAGTTCAATTTGTTTGTGTCTTTCGGCTTTTCCCGGTTAGGGGTTGCCACAGCGGAACTCCGGTCCGCTAATGATTGGCAGTAGAGTTTTACGTGCTGGCTTGCCGGGCCTAACGCACAACCTTCAATGAAGGAACACCCATTCATGCATGTCGCCACACAGAAGACGCTCTAACTGAGAATCGAACGGGCAACGTCTAACTGTGAGGCGACAACGCTATCGCAGCACCACCACCGCAGTATGTATTCTAGTTCAATTAATATTAGAAAATAATGTTTTCTTATTTAATAAACGTTATTATTTGCATAAAGATAGAGTAGCTATGGGCACATCATGTGCCAATAGCTTCTCGAATCTTATTATGTTGATTTGGGAGCTAAAGTATATTTTTAAAGGTGGCTTTAGTAATCATATTATATTGTGTAGAAAGTTTGTGGATGACCTCTTCATGATTTGAAAGGGGACTAGACAAGAACTAGAAGACTTTGTCAGTTATATTAATAATAGCACTAGTTTTTTAAAGTTTAGTGTTAGTCATTCAGAGAGATAAATTAGTTTCCTCGATGTTCTCATTAGGGTTCAATATAATGAGAAGTTGGACACCTTGCTATATAGAAAGTCATGTTATAGGAACAGCCTGTTACAACAAAGTAGCATGCACCCTCACCATATTTTTAAAAATGTTATTGATGGTCAGGGTTTGAGAGTATCTTAATGCCAGTGATGAGAATTTTTCGTTGAAAATAAAAGATTTGGGAAAGAAGTTTCTGGCTAGGGGGTATAGTAAACATACGGTATACAATACACTTGATCGGATTGTTAATAACAGAATAGAGGATGGTAGACCAATCCACCTATGAACAGATAGAAGCAAAACAGTAATATTAGATATAGGGTTTCAGTATATTTTTCTAAGGATAGGGGTGCATTACTAGCATAATTAAGAAATATCGGTCTATTATGACTTCTAATTCAGACCTTAAGAAGATAATAAGTGATGCTCCCAATTTTGAGTACAAAAATAAAAAATCTCTCAAGCAGATGCTATGCTATCCTGAAAATCTCTGTGGAAGTAATTTTAATAAAAGTAATGGAAAAGGAATTACAAGACCGTGTTATAGTTGTAATTATTGCACCTATATAGATAGTTCTGGGGCCTTTTGGCACTCAGACCAGAAGAGATGGTATAGTTTTAATACAGATGCCTCCTGTAATAGTACACACATACTATACATGGTCCACTGTATTGTGTGCTATAAATTGTATGTAGGTAAAACTAATAGATTTTTAAAAGATCGTAAATGGGAACATCTATATAGCATTAATAATAGGATAGCAAATAATGATTTATCTAAACGTGACAGAGACTTCAATATTACATAAATTTAACTTTTTGGTTACAGGTAAAATTGATGTTAGTCTAAGAGGTGGGGATATATGTAATGCTAATGAGCAATTAGAAGGTAAGTGGATCATTAGGCTGAGGGCTGATTTTGGTTCAGGGATGAATGACAAAGTTCCAATTAAACCCTTATTGAAAGCATACCCACTTTTAAAACAGAGCTTTATGTTCTACAAGTAATGAATGTTTTTGTGCTTGTTTGCTGTCTCTTTAAATGTATTCAGCTTCTCAACTGAATTCTTAATTGGTGGTTTTATATAAATGGTTTGTTTTAGTAATGTTTTATACATTTGAAGAAGCCACCAGTTTGACTGTGAAAGCGCTTATGTCTGGAACTTACAATAAATAAGTCTTGTTTTTATGAATATACCCTGGGTTTGACTCATCTTGTTGGTTGTGGTTGTTTTTTATTATCTTTTATACCTGGTGAGACATTTGTTCAGCACTTTTTAGGCCTTTTCTGTTTCTACTTAATTATTTTTTACTTTTACTAAATTGGAAGATGGTCAAGCAGCTAGAAGTCAATTTTATCATTCTGATTCCTGCATGTGACCATGGCGGGCTCTGGGTCTTGGTATAAAACTGGATGTCTCTCTCTGCTCATTGCAGTGCAGAAATAGAACTTAATACTTAAATCATTTTTACACAGGGCATGATAGTACTGCTAACTGCTGTACTGCTGCTATTAATTATTTCCACCAATCACCATTCAAACCTGTACTGTACGTCCGAAATCTATTGCAACCGAGTCTAATGTTACACACATGTCCCCCCTGCACGTTGATGATTTTGTGGGATGCGTGATGACATCAATCATAATTTAAATAAAAATAAAAACAATCCGAAACAAAAATCAGGAATTGAAGGGGGCCACTCAGAAATTTGTGGCACCCCATTATTTTGTCCTCAAAACTAGTTAATACTGAAGAATTCACTACGGTTGAGAGGTATGGCTGCATGCATACTCTGAGAAACAATATTGGTGATTGCAAAATTTATGACAAAAAAAAAAAACAACAAAAAACATTGTTTTTTACAGGGGGCAAGAGCCCCTGCACGGCTGAACTAGGGTACTACAAGAGCCCACAATTTTGGGGAAA
Source organism: Protopterus annectens (assembly GCF_019279795.1). Taxonomy (NCBI): domain Eukaryota; kingdom Metazoa; phylum Chordata; order Ceratodontiformes; family Protopteridae; genus Protopterus; species Protopterus annectens. The sequence continues at coordinate 519,835,326 of NC_056740.1, read as the reverse complement.
GAGCATATTCCCAACCCCAATAATTGTACAATCTCACACACTTATTGATGATCTATTTAGTAATCCAAATGCAGTTGACTAAACAGATGTGGAACAAACATCATTTATGCCAAAGGCACTGTACCCATATTAAAATCTATATCTCTATACCTAGATGTCTATCTCTCTCTCTCTCTATATATATATATATATATATATATATAAATATATATATATATATATATATATATATATATATATATATATATATATTTACACACACACACACACACACACACACACACACACACACACACACACACACACACACACATATACTGTATGTATATATTTATATATATGTATATGTGGATATCTAGATCCATATGATCAAGTTTTCAAAAACTCAAAAGTAAAAAAAAAAAAAAAAAAAATCTAGATTTTTACAGGGGGCAAGCCCCGTTGCACACACCATTTGGGGAGCTGGGTCACCCACACTCCTGTAAAATTATCTATACCAGCTCAGTGATCACACACCGCTAGTCTGGTTGATATGGGTATCCTGAGATAGTGTAACAACTGCTTCATGTACACAGACAGCTCTCTACTACTACTACCACCTAAGAACACAATATGTGAGAGATACAATTACATTAAGAACCTAGAATCTTTGCTATCTCAATCATAAGCCAGTACATCTGGCAGTGTGAAGGTTGTCTGCACAAACACTACAAACACCACACCTCTAGCACCACCCACACCTTTACAACACACTACTACATATTCAGAGGTTCCCAACAAAAACATACCTAAACAAAAGATGCCTCTGAGGCAAAAACACACACGCACATCACAACCCACAGCACCAAGCACCACACATAGTACACATGCCTGTGTCTCACAGCCTCTAAGGCCCAGCCACAAACTCTACATACTAATCATAGGAGACTATTGTGAGACACACAGATGTGCCTCTCACCACGCAAGACAAGGAGAAAAGTCATGATAAGTTGCTTGTCTGGTGCTAGAATCCAGCATATCACACACACACACTCAAGTCTCTTAACCACAGGTACTGTTATGACTCTGTCATAGTTCATGTTGTTGTGAATGACTTGAGACATACCTCTCCTGAATATATGAAGAGAGAGACATGATTGAGCTCGCTGAATATGTGTCCCAGGCAAGTATATCCCTAGCCTTAAGCAGCATCCTACTATCACCCAGAATGATGCCGCAATGCAAACAGAAAATGATTGACTTTAATAATTGACTTAGTGTCTGGTGTCATTCCAAGGGGATCCAGTACCTGGCAGCCTGGAGGACATGATTGACAAACCACAATGCTTTGCCAGAGATGGCCTTCATCTGTCTCCCCTGGACTTTAGGCTTCTGGCAAAGGCTCTTGCCTCCTCCATAGTGCCTTTTTAGGCAAAGTCATGAGGACAAAATTATCAATGTGAAAAATTCTTCTAAATGAAATTTAAAGGTCATGTTGCTAAACGCTAGGAGTCTTAGCATGAAACTGCACTCATTGCAAGCATTCTTTGCCCTGGTGCATGCTGACATTGGGTGTATATTAAAAGACAGAAGAGGCGTTTAATCGAACACCTCTTCGTCGTCACACAAAGAGCGAACGCACTAAAGCGTGAATGCTCAAAACAACGATTTCTTTCCCTGGGAAAGAAATCGCTTGGCCATCTCCATGTGTTTGTCCCTTTCCCCACTGTAGTGTAATCTCAGAGTTGGTATATTTAGTTGGGGGTGTGGGGGGTGTGGGGAGCGAAGCCCTCCACATTGTTAAGTTTGAAAGTGTATGAGTGTGTGTGTGTGTGTGTGTGTGTGTGTGTGTGTGTGTGTGTGTGTGTGTGTGGTGCATGTGTGTGTGCGTGTCTGTGTATGTGTTTGTGTGTGTGTGTGTGTGTGTGTTTTGTGTGTGTGCATGTGTGTTCATGTGTGTGTGTGTGTGTGTGTGTGTGTGTGTGTGTGTGTGTGTGTGTGTGTGTGTGTGTGTGTGTGTTTGTTCTAGCGATTTATTTCCCTGTTTTAAGCATTCGCACTTCAGTGCATTCGCTCTTTATGTGTCGACGAAGAGGTGTTCGATTAAACGCCTCTTCGGTCTTTTAATATAGACCCCTGACATTTGTGCAGTCACTTAAAACCTGGTTCAAAGCTGCAGAGAGCACCCCCTACCTTACCAGAGTTACTCGTCGTACCATACTTTAAGACCCAAAATGGAAGACTACAAAGCCAAAGGAGGTGGAGTTTCAATATTTATCAAAGACGTACACACCACCAGGCTGTTCAAACAGTGTGATGCACAGGATACACTCCATGTGCAGTTAACTGTTGACAAAACACCTGTTCAAATCATAGCTAGCTACAGACCCCCAACCATGACTCAGGACACCCACTCCACCCATCTGGATGTACTTGAATCTATCAAGATTAAACTGTCTACCCTGATCCTGGGTGTCTTTAACTACCCAACCATGGAGTGGAAGACCTATTCTAGACCCAAACGCAAATGCCCAGAGATTCCTCAACTTTGTCAATGCAAATGCATTGGATCAGCTGGTTGACCCCCCCCCCCCCACACACACACACACACAAGGTAAAAATATCCTGGATCTGGTACTAACCAACACGAGTAACCACTGTAGTACCCCTACAGTGTCATCCTTCTTGGTAAGATCCAACCATAAAGTGATTACTTTCAAAGTCACCAACTCCCCTGATGTACCCCTTGCCAGGGTCAAACAAAAAAATATTCCAGTGTTGACTACAATCTCCTGAGAGCAGGTATAAGCAGCTTCACAGCCACTGTCCCTTCAGTTGGAACTAGCACTAATGTCCAAGCCTACACCAAAAAAAAACTATATGAGCACCTATATAGCTGCATGGACTCAGCAATGCCTGACAGGACCAAATCATCTTCCTCAAGGAAGAGTAAACCTGTCTGGTGGATAGCAGCAATAAGCAAACTCTATAACAAAAGGAAAAAAAAATTGCTGTCCAGGAGCAGGAAGAACCAGGTGCCAAGTTGGAAGCAATCTCTCCTTTGTCTGAGCAAGCAAATAAGGTCACTGGTGAAATCCTCTAAGGCTAACTTCAAGTCCAATTGGCCACATCCACTAAGGACAATCAGAAGGCCTTCTTCACATACATTTGCAATCTCAAAGGTAACACTCAAATGTGCTCTGAACACAAATGCTGTAGATATTGCCAACCTGCTGGCAGACAGGTTCAGTGAAAACTTCACTCTCCTGTGCCATCAGTAAACCAGGACATCCCCAGAACCTGCCCCCCTCCCCTCATTACCAGGGAGCAGGTCTTTAATGCCCTCTCAAAGGCAAAAAATACAGCCTCCATGGGACCTGACAACATCCCTGGCTGAGTCCTACATGAAGCAAGAAAAAGTAATACTCCACATCATCTCAAAAGAACTTTAATAAAACGACAAAGCTTTCGGGCATAAACTATCCTTCTTCAGTGTCTTACATACAATGACCAGAAAAACAGCCTACACATATCAAATTTACATAGTTGATATAAGATGACGTTTTCTTCACTCTGTTGTTAAGACTTCAAAACTGGTTTTAGTGTAACCTGTTTATTAAGAGTGAAGAAAACGTAGTCTTATATCAACTATGTAAATTTGATATATAAATTATTTATTTATATATTTTTTATATACTTAGGTTAGGAACTTTATATGGTTGATACAGTTCAGCTTCTCTTCACAGGGCACAGTGGCTGATAGCATTGCGTTAGAAGGAGGAGAATTCTCCTATCCAGTAAAGATTGTTGAGAAGAAGAGGTTAGCTGTCCTGGAATGTGTTGATTTCATGTATACATGTGTTGATCTTGCTCTGATTCAGTCATAGTCGTTGTTGCTGTCGCTGTTGTTGCTGCTGTACTGATAATAACTGGAGTTTTTATTTTTGCCACTATCTTTCTACATAAAAAGAGAAGAAGAGATGAAGAAATGGGAACTGGAAGCAGTGATGGACATATCCCTCCATTTACTGAGCAAAAGAAGTCCTTATTGAAACAAGAAACAGCAGGAAGTGGATAATAATTTGTAGCATAGTCACCTACCAGCCCTAAATGGATTTCTATGACAAGTAGAACAAGCAAGTATAAAGCCTACAGCAGCCTAATACTGAATTGTTGGAGTATAAATGAAAGATGATCAGTTTGTTTTTCAGTTGGTCATCTGACACTATAGGTAATGAGTAGTAGTGTGTCAAACCTGCAGGTAATACCTGAAAACTAAAAGAAAAGCATTCCTGCACTGCCCGTTGCCAAGGAAAAGGACTGCAAGGCCTACATCTTAAGTGTAATTTTTGTGCTACTAGATTGCTTGGCTGAACTGGGTCTACAACTAGCCTAGGGTCCATAGTAAAAGATAACTTAAACAGTCTTAGACTCCCTAGTCAGGCTGCTGTAATAAGTAATAAGAAAGCATTCTACAGCTCAAACAGCCTGTATAACACATTCACCCTGCTTACTTTACCTCACAGTTGCTAAAGAAGTAACAAAATATCTGTACAAAAGTCATGTTAAAAGCTTGCTTTCTCCCAACAGTCAGTGAAATTGCCTGGCTAAGCTACAAAGTTTGTTTAATACAGTAATGAGTACAACACAGCTCACTGTTCAAAGAATTGAGTAAACTTGAGTAAATTGGAGCTCACTTTAAAAAGAACTGAGTAAAAACACTGTAAAGTTGTATTCTTTAAGCCTGCATACTCACAGACCCTAGAAATCCTTGTAACTTGGTATAGCCCCACTCCGCTTGCCCTCGCTTTGCTTGAGCTCGCTCCGCACCCCACCCTGCCCCCAAATATCACCCACACCCACTACTGCTACATTTAATCCCAATAAACCACTCCCCCTCCTACAACCTATAAATAAACCTATAATAAACCACTCCCCCTCCTACAACCTATCATAGATAACCCACACCTCCATACACCACCCCTTCCTGCCAACAACCCCCTTAATTCTCCACCCACATTCCTTACCAAGTACCACTACTATCAAGATAAGACTAATTATGTTCCTCTCAGTTATATTGCCTGGGCTATATCTCCTCACCATCTATGAAAACCAGCCCTATTGTGACTTTCACCACCCCATATCTCATGCCATCTCTGCTCCCACCTTGAGTGACTCAGACCAACCCCTAGCTCACTACAAACCTGTCCTCTCCACTTTTAACAACCACCAACTAACTAGATCACAGACCATCTCCTGCAAAACTAGATATTATCATAAAATAATAAGTAAAGTGCTGAAACTAATAATCACGGTACAACGTACTCTGATGAGGGATGGAGACATCTACCCTAACCCTGGACCCACCATTCCCACAAGCTCCCAGCCCACTACCACCTTCGACATATGGCCAAATGCAAGGTCCCCTAATTCTCTCATGACCTGTCACCTAAACATCAGGAGTATTAGCAACAAGGTTCATAATCTTCATGCCCTTCTAGCCACCTACTCGCCTGATGTGCTATGTCTTACAGAAACCTGGCTAAAACCAGGAACTAAAAATGCTGAGGTTATCCCACCAGGGTACAACATACTTAGACTAGACCAAAACACCAGAAAAGCTGGAAGGGTAGCAGTCCTGTTTAAAAACACAATAGATGTCACTATTGCCCCACAGCAACCTCCCCTTGTTCAATAATGCAGAAGCCCTAGTTAGCAAACTACAGCTTAACAAAAGTAAATCTATATTCATTGTCTGCATTTATATCCCACCAGGCAACAATGCAAATACCCTAGAAGCCTTCCTCCAATGGTTTTCCAACACATATCCCCATGGAATTATGGTGTTAGGAGACATTAATATTGTCTGGAACAATTGTTCCTCTGAATCTCCCACCACCCATATAAACCTTCACGGCTATACCCAACTTGTATCCTTACCCACCAGAATAAATAAGTCCAACTACAAAGGCAGTATCCTGGACTGGATTCTTATCAGCAATCACCCAGACCTGTATAACACGGGTACCCTCCCATATGATATAAGTAACCACCTACTCACTTACATCATTAAGCATGAAGTAGATAACCACCTCCAAGTTCTATATAAATCTATCAGGAACAACAAGAACTTTAACTCCACTGACTTTCAGAATGAACTCAGAGCATGCACTTGGGTCATACTTAAAGAACTTCCACTAGATGATGCTGTAGCCTATTTTAATTCTAAATGCCTCTCCATTCTAGATTCCCATGCTCCTATCTGCACCCTTAGATCCAAAACCAAGACCATCCCCTGGCTCTCTAAAGTAACCAAAACCAAAATCATAGCAAGAAATAAAGCCTGGGACAAATGGTGCACCTCCAAAGACCCACTTGACCATATTAAATTCCGACAACTAAAGAATAATACCAAGAAAGCCACACTGTTAGACAAAACAACTTCTATCAACACCTTCAGCAAAAACACCAGAACAAACTTCAAAAATTTTGGGCAGGCAAAAACAAACTGCTCCACCCTGGCCAAACCTCCACCCCCACTCCTTCAACTTGCAACCTTAAAACTCCAGAGGAAACTGCTAACATCATTAATAACTTTTTTACCAAAACCATCCAATCACTAGCTAGCCAACTACCCACCACCAGCTCCATTCAAAACTCCTCCACAACCATTACCCCACTCCCTTTCACCTTCCAACCTGTATCTACATCGACCATCTGATCTCTAATTAACAAACTAAATTCCACTACCCTGGCAGCTGATCTCCTTCCACCAGAATATTTACAAAAAGGGGCAGATTCCATTGCATACCTTGTCTCGATCATAATAAACCGCACCTTGATTGAAGCCACTAGCCCCTCTATCTGGAAGGTTTCCCATGTCATTCCCCTTCATAAAGGAGCAATTCTTTAGACATCTCAAACTTCCGACCAATAGCCATACTATCACCACAGGCCAAAATTATGGAAAAGTGCATCCACAATCAATTAATGCACTATCTTACCCAAAATAAACTACTGGCCAACTCTCAGAATGGTATTACGCCCACACCACAGCATCATATCAGCCCTCCTATCCTTCTCTAACTCTAGCAACACCAATCGAAACAATAGCAAACTTACCTCAGCTCTCTTCCTAGATCTCTCTAAGGCCTTTGATATGGTCAATCACCAACTGCTTCTCCACACCCTGAAGGAACTGTCACTGAATAGTAGCTCCATTAAATGGTTCTAATCCTACCTGTCTGATAGACAACAAGCAGTTTTATGGCAGAATACCATATCCACACATCTACTCATTACTCTAGGAGTCCCCCAAGGCTCCATACTAGGACCACTACTCTTCTCAGTCTTTATCAATGACCTACCCACCATCACTACCAAGGCCACCTGCATCCAATACGCGGACGACTCTACTTTAATATGTACCACCTCCTCCTCAACTGAGCTTATAACCCTAACCCAGAATACTTTCAATGATGTAGAAAAATGGTTTGCAAACCATCAGCTTCTATTAAACCCCAATAGAACTAAACTGCTCATCTTTTCCCCACCTGCAAATCCTCCTCACCATTCTTTACTATAAGTTCCAACAATGGCACAATCATATCCCCAGATACTCACACAAAACTCCTGGTCATCACAGTCAATAATGCCCTAAAATATGATATCCATGTCAATCAAGCCATCAAATCTGTCAACAAAAAACTGGGCTCCCTATACAGGATCAAACCCTTCCTCACTCCTTTTGCAAGAACCACTATCACTCAGTCCCACCTACTATCTACCCTTCTCTATGCCTCTCCCCGCTTCACTAACCCGAATTAAGCCACCCTTACCAAACTTGCTAGTTGTTACATACATGGATTTGGTCGTACAGCCAAATGTCGAACACAACATGTTCGAAAGCAGAACATCAATTTCGCATATTTATGTCAAAACGCCAAACACCCCCCCCCCTTTTGACCCATGGTAGCGCTTGTTTAGGTGGTAGAGCGGTCAGAAATGTCAAATTCCAAATTTTGTATGACATTCCGACCTTTCGACATCTAAATCTTCGACATATAAGTTCAAAGAAAACCCTGTTCGACATTCGGTTGTCGACCAATTCCATGTAAACCGTTACAACCATATTGCTAGATTTGCTATGGGTGCTACCTCTAGGACCCACCATTGTATCAACCTAACTCAACTAGGATGGCTAGAGTGGCCCAGTCTTCTCCGATGCAACCAACTTATAATAACCCACAAAATACTATATCAACACGAAAAAACACCAGCACTAAATAAGATCATCAAACCATACAGCAACCTGATGACACTACGCTCTACTGACAAACTGCTGGTACAAACAACTAAGAGCATAAATGTGGCTGGGGACTCACTATTCACCAACTCAGTAGGCAAAACTTGGAATTTTCTACCTGCTGAACTTACTCACCAATCCTCCTTAACCCAGTGCAAAAAAAGCCTCAAACTACACTTCCAACAGCATTGGCAATGTCCCTGCTTAAACCCCGACTAATCACCTGCAAACTCTCCCTAAGCATTTCAGTCATATATTCTAATACGTGTATGAATTCTTGATGGACTTAGCCCATAACTGTGTGTATTATTGTCTGAAACTGAAGCTGCATGATTTTGATGTTGTCTACTATGTTTTATCCATGTTTGTCACCCTACTGAAAACTGCATATTATACTTGTCTCTAAATGTTTCTATTGTTCCTAATGTATTTATACACTGCTTTCTGGAGCTTTTCTCCCCTGGGCCTCCGCTGAAAATGGACATATATCCATTCTGACTTTCCCGGTAAACAAATGTAAAATAAATAAATAAATAAATAAATAAATGATTACTATTTTTAATTGCTGATAGGTTTGCTCTCTCATGTGATGTGATTAAGTTATATTTATAAATGCTGTTTTTCTGGTCATTGTATGTAAGACACTGAAGAAGGATAGTTTATGTCCGAAAGCTTTGTCGTTTTATTAAAGTTCTTTTGACTGTGTGGAGTATTACTTTTTCTTGCTTTAAACTGTTTTTGGTTTGTATTTCTCCACTTCACTACTGGTTCACCTTTTTTCTGAGTCCTACATGAACTCAGGCATGAGCTCTCAGCACCATTAGGCGCTCTATTCAACCAAAGCCTGAGCACTGGCTTCATCCCAGCTGAATGGAGGACAGCCACTGTCATCTCTCTACTCAAAAGTGGAGAGTCCACCGACCCAGGCAATTATAGGCCCATCAGCCTAACTAGCCTGATCTGCAAGGCCATGGAATGTATTATCATGGACCTTATAAACAAGGACATTGGCAACCCCCAAATGCTTGAACCCACACAGTTTGGTTTTGTCAAAGGAACATCATGCCTGTTAAACTTGGTTGAATTCTTCAAAACAGTCACCAAAGCCATGGACGAGGGTAAGACACTGCACACCACCTACCTTGACCTAGCCAAAGCCTTTGACACTATTCCCCACTCAGGGATAATAGATAAACTCTCCCAGCTAGGCATCAACCCGTATGTTACCAGATAGGTAGTTAAATGGCTCAATGATAGAACCCACTCTGTTAAAACAGGGGAAGCCACCTCTAGTAGTAGACCCATAATTAGTGGCGTACCCCAAAGATTGGTCTTGAGGCCTCTACTGTTTGGGATATACTTTCCTGAGGTGCAAGCTAAAACCAGTGGTCTGTGGTTGACTATGTTTGCAGATGACTGCAAGCTAAAAGCTGTCTTAAATTCCCCTAGTGATGTGAACATCCTCCAAGAGGGCTTTACCCAACCTAATGACTTGTGCCAGAAGCATGGCCTCAAACTGAATGCCAAGAAATGCATCATTATCACATTAATAACAATGTACTAAGCATGCAATTAGTCATGAGTGACTTGGGCAACCAGGTTGGTAGCATGGCCCACCTCATAAGTAAGAGTATTTTATCCAGGAACAAGGAGGTCATAACATCCCTGTACTTCTCCCTTATCAGAACCATTACTGAGTACAGTGCCCCCTTCAGCATGTACCTTGCCAAGCACGTGCAGCAGCTGCAAAGACCATAGAGATTCCTGACCAGGAAAATCCATGGTTTCAAACACCTATCCTATGCAGATAGGCTAAAAGCCCTGTTCCTTTACTCAGTCTCATACAGACTGCTCAGAGGTGACCTTTGTCTGGCATACAAGGCCATCTCAGATCCAGCCTTGATGGAGTTGCTGCATATCCGTAAGTCAAACTCCACTCATGCAACCCACACACAAGGCCTCAACCTGGTCTGTGACATTAATACAACTTGTTGGTGGGATAGATTTGTGTCCCAAAGACTCTCCCATCTGTGGAATAGACTCCCTCTCCATGTCAAGCAGAGTACCTTACTAGTTCTCTTTAAGAGGAACCCGGACGACTGAATAGGTGCTTGCCCCCCCCTACAAAAACATAGATTTGTTCTTTTTTAATTTCAGTTTTTGGAAAATTGATCATATGCTCTTGACCATATGAATTTCGAATTTCCAAAACTCGATGATATAAATATATATATATATATATGTATGTATAGATAGATAGATGTAAAATGAGCAGCAGTAATTAAGCTGACTATTTCTTTAAAGTCAACATCTGTTTAGTCATCACAATTTGATCAACTAAATAGATGATCAACAGGTGTATAAGATAACTGCCCAATCAATATATCTGGTTGCCTGCCAGTGCCAAGATTTATAAAGAATTTACCTCATGAACTTGATCAACCATAACCTACTGTTGCTATCGTCCACAGTGCCTACTCTCTTCTAGTTTAGAATCTGTGGGCTTTCTTTCTACTTCCTGTTGTGTAGCATCAAACAGCTGAAAGCTATGCAGGAGCAGATGTTGACACCTCCCCATTAGACATCATTCTAATTAATCTACCCAAATTTTCAAAACCTCCTAAAAGCATCTCTCAGTGGCCCTGAGCACAGTCAAAAAAAAGACCTCACAAAACAGATAACTCCGAAAATCATAGTAGCCGTGCTTCTTACCCCATAAGGAAAGGGTCTAGGACTAATGCTCGATGACACATTTCCATAAATCAGAAACGGCCGAGCACAGTTTCGTGAAAGTGCTTTTTTCACAAAAAAAGCACTTTCACTAAACTGCACTAAAAAAAATAAATGAGGAAATGTCTGTTGCTGAGATTGTGGCACAGTGGGGATAAGGGAATATTCCCTTTTCCCCACTGCAGTGCGATCTTGGAGTGAGAATATAAAAGTAGGGGTGTGTGTGGGGGGCGCAGGGGGGCTGCGCAAACATGATTACTGTTGTTTTTTTTTAATGTCGGTAGATTTTTTTTTTTTACTTAAGTTTCGCGAAAGTGCTTTTTCCATGAAAAGCACTTTCATGAAACTGTGCTCAGCCATTTCAGATTCGTGGAAACGTGTCATCGAGCATTAGTCCGAGATCCAAGGAAACACACAACACAACCAAACATTCTGGTTATTGGGGATTCCATTGTAAGACATACTGATGTCCCCCTTACAAGGCTATACAATTAGAAGATTACAGTCTGGAGCCAGGATCTGCCAGATCACGCATGCACTTAGGTCTTTAAACCACAACTACCAGTATGATATGATGATAGTCCATGTTGGCTAGACCTAAGACATACCTCACTAGACTACATGAAGACAGACACGATGGAGCTCTCTGAATATGTGTCCCAGGCGGGTATGAATCTAGCCTTGAGTAGCATCTTACCTTCACCTATGATGATGCCACTGTATCAGCAAAAAATGATTGACTTCAACAATTGGCTTAGTTTCTGGTGTCACAGCAAGGGGATACAATATCTGTCAGCCTTGGGAGAAATGATCGACAAACCATGATGCGTTGCCAGAGATGGTTTGCACTTATCACCACTTGGGTTCCGGATACTGGCAACACCTTTATCTGTCCCCATAGTACCTTTTTTTAGACTGTGCTAAGTTGTCAAACCCTCCAACATAACAAAATTCACTCATGACTACCTAAAGCACTCCTCACCCTGGAGAATGCAGACATAATGTGCAGTCACAGAAACATGCTTCAGAACCATAGAAAGCACCTCAGCTATCAAAGGCTACAGTGCCTTTCATAGATTTCAATCCCCCTCAGCTAAGGATAAAACAAATGGAAGAGGTGTCTTAGTACTCATAAAGAACAAGTACACCGCTAGTCTGGTCCAACAACATAACTTGCTTGAGCTGCTCCATGCCCAACTAACCATAGGCGTAACCCCCTATCATATACTTGCTAGCTATAGGTCCCCTAATATGAGTCTGGAAAACCACACTTGCTACCTAAACCTACTGGAATCTCTTAAATTTCAGCCTAACACCATATGGGTGACTTTGAATACCCCTGTATAGACTGGGAGAATTGTATGACCCATAACTCACTTGCTCAGAGGCTTTTGGACTTCATCAATGCAAACGCCCTGGTTATTGACAGATAAAGGTGTTGCCAGTATCCAGAACCCAAGTGGTGATAACTTGTTATCTCCCCAACTAGAGATACAAATATCTTAAACCTAGTCCTCACAAACATGGGGGGATGCTTCTCCCTCCCATGCATTAACTCCTCCCTGGTAAGATCTGACCTCAAATGATCTCCTTTACCATTAAAACTAACCTAGAACCCCCATCAAACTCCCTTTGCTAAGGGCAATTACCTCTAACTAAGTGACAGCTTATTAAACTTCCAAGCCCCTCCAAACCCAGATAACACTAAGGCCTACTCTCAGCTGTACACAAACGCACTGTACAACCACATTTATAGGTGCACAGAGGAGGCAGTACCTGCCCAAGTCAAACCTATGATTACTGGTAAAAATAAACCACCTTGGTGGACCCCTAGCATAAACAGGTTATTCGACAAAAGGAAAAAATATCCTCTCCAAAGCCAAGAAGGAAGAGAAAAAACAGTGCAAAAAGACACCAGTCTAAACAACCAAATTAGAGAGCTGGTCAAATCTACCAAAGCAAACTATGAGACAAAGATAGCCTCCCAGGTGATAGCTAACCATAAAGCTTTTTTAATTATGTTTGCACCCTCAGGAGAAATGCTCAGCAATGTGCTGAGTTAATCATGAGTGGCAACACTTACACCCAGCCTTGAAACTATAGCAAACCTGCTGGCTGACAAGTTCAGTTCAAACTTCTCCCACTCATCACCTCCTACTACATGCAAAGAAATACCCACAGACATCCCCCTACCAGTCATTATGAGGGAACAGGTCCTTATCATGCTCGCTAAAGCCAAAATCACACCCTCTATGGGTCCTGACAAAATCCCAGGATACTTCTTAATAGCTTGAAACAGAATCTATCAGGGTCATTAGAAACCCTCTTTAACCACAGTCTCTGAACGAATGAAGGACTACTACAGTCACCTCTCTGCACAAGGGGTTCTATCAACTGATCTAGGGAACTAGAGATCTGTAAGCTTGACCAGTCTTATCTGCAAGGCCATGGAGAGAATTATAATGGACCTGATCAATAATAATATAGGAACCCTCCAAAAACTGGACCAGACCCAATTTGGCTTTCTCAAAGGGAGGTCTTGGCTGCTCAGTCTGGTGGACTTCTTTGAGAAAGTCACCAGCGCCATGGATGAGGGTAAAATGGTACACACCACTTATCTAGACCTGGCCACATATTTCAGCACAACCCCCACAATGGGATCATACATAAACTTACTGAGTTAGGCATAAACCCTACATCATCAAATGGATAGCCAACTGGCTTACTGACAGGACACGTTGTCTGGATAGGTGAATCCACTTATGATAAGGAACCTGTTATTAGCAGTGTACCCACAGGGCTCAGTGTTGGGACCCCTACTGTTTGGTATATAATTCTCTGAAGTGAAGCCAAAGTTGGAGACCTCTGGCTCACCAAGTTTGCTAATGACTATAAGCTGAGAGCAATCAGTAAATCCCCAGATGATGTTCATGTCCTACAAACAGGCCTAAAAATGACAAATGACTAGTGCCAAAACCATGGTCTGAGATTATATGCTAAAAATGCATAATCATGCCAATCAGTAAATCAGAAATCCCTGCAAATTAAAATATTGATAGCATACCCCAAAAGTAGATCCAGTGGTAAGGACCTAGGAACATAGATACATAGTGACATAAACTTTGACCACTGGGTAGCTAAGGTAGTGAGGAAATTCTTCTGTGTGGCTCAACTTATAAGTAGAGGCATGGCATCAAGATCAAAGGAAGTCATAGTGCTATTGTACTTGGCCCTCATCAGGCCAATAATCGAGTACAGTGTTCCCTTCTGTATGTACCTAACCATGCACTTACACCAACTGGAGCAGCCTCAGAGGTTTCTCATTAAAAAAATACAAAGGGTAAGGCATGCCTTATGTAGACCAACTAAAGGCCCAATCCCTTTTCTCCATCTCATATTGTTTACTGAGAGGAAACTTATGCCTGACCTGCAAGGCATTCTCTGATTTATCCCTCGTGAAAATGTTACATATTTGCTAGAAAAATTATACAAGGGTTACGTGTTCCATGGAACTGAGCCTTAGCTGTGACTCTAACAGAATTTGTTGGAGAGACAGATTCATACCCCAAAGACTACCTCGTCTATGGAATAAGCTTCCCATCTTCATAAAGCAAAGCCCATCCCTAACTCTCTTCACAAAGAATTTGGATAAATGGATGTGAAACTGTAAATTCATTCCTGGGGTATTGCCCATGTCCCTTTTGGACAGAGGCAGTCTCTAAAATGACTCAGGGCTCCAACACCTAAACACCCACTACCCTGATCTTACCCCATCCCATATCTGGGGAATTAAGAGATAATATTGTTATATCCTGGGTATTATTAGCTAGACTTGTAAAGGCTTTTGTGCCATTAGCCCAGTAATCACCTATGAACCTATTCAGCTAGGAGTGCTTTTAAGCCCTTTGTTTACTTATTTATTTGTTTACTTATTTATTTGTTTACTTATTTATTTTTCTACATGAAGAAATGGGTGTGTTTCTTCACTTAGAATAAATAAATGATGGGACAGCTCCCCTGGGTAAACAACATCCCAAGTGACTGCCTGTAGGCGTCGATAATATCCTAAACAGTGCTAGCAAACATCTAAGTAGAAAGGGCTGGGAATCCCACAGTAGCACAAAATCAAAGCATTTCCTGAATGGCCAGCCTCCAGAAATACGGACTGCAATGATAAAGAAAATAGGAGATTCTCCTTTTTTTTAACTTTGTAAAGTTGTGCAGAGAAAAACAGGTAGAAAGGCATTAAAAGTGCACTATTAAATCCAACAAATGTAATGACTAAGAATGAGGATCTCCTAGTTAAAATATCCACACTTTATTAAATTAAGCACTTTCACCCCTTTATGCATTGCATTTGTTGGATTTAACAGTGAATGTAACTTATTGGCTTCCCAAGGATTAAACTGTAAACTAACCAAAGAATATACTAATTTAGATAGTAACACAATTTAAGGAAGTTAAAGCCAACAGTCGTAATGTCTCCCGCTAATTGGTATGGCAGCTTGTTCAGCACAGCCATACCTCTCAACTGTACCAAATTCCTCAGTATTTCTCATTTTGGGGCAGCAAAATAATAGGGTGCCATAAATCCCTGAGTGGCCCCTTCAAATCCCGATTTTTTTTATTCACATTTTTTAATGAACGCTGACATCATCACACATTGCGGGTGTATCCTGCAACATCCTGGGCATGCGTGATGATGTCAGCATCATTAGACAGTGGGAGTCTGGCAGTGCCTGCTTTTCCCAAATCTAATTTTAAATTATAAGGTAGACTGGGACATAGTAAATATAGTAGAAAAGTGTCTTGGTGGATTTAAGATGTCTTCCTATAGGCATTCAGCCTCAGACCTCTTATCCGCTAAGCATTAACAACAGTCATCATAGCCAGGTCTGTGACTGTAACCATTGCTGGGCACCGCCCCCTGGCCCTCCTCATGCTGGATTTACAGTTTCATCTGCTCTTATGAAGTGTTAATGTATAAAAACTACAATTTACAATTATTCTCTCTACTTTTAGCAAAATTATGTCATAGGCCAGCAGTTGGTGAGTTATTTTTTTTTCTGTCACCATTCATTCATTTTGTTGCTGGTGGACATACCGCGGAGGACTCTGGAAATATTAAAGCATTGCAGAACTTAAGGGAAAGATTAAAAAAATGTAAAGTATCAAACTCTAATTAAAGGAATTTTAGAGAACAAAAGCATGGCCCAAAAAGAATTGGAGGATAACAGTAGTATTTCTACAGCATTAAGTCGGCTCAAGTAACCCTGAAAGATAAATTTTAAATTATCTACTTAATGAGTAAAACACTAGCTTCCATAAATCTTTCACATGTGATACTCCATCAAGTGAAAATATAAAAACAAAAACATTCATTCTTTTAAATACATTTCAAATATCACATATTGCTAAAAACTTCTCTCATTGGATAGGAAACTATCATCTTAACTTTAGCACAGGTTTTATACTCTTTGTCCCATTCAAACAGGGATACAAGTCCACTTTCATTTTAGATATTCTGCGTTCTCAGCTCTAATAACTATATCACTACAATCCATTTTGTTCTCCAGTAACAATTGTAAGACCATAAATTGAAAATGATGCATCTAACCTGTCTCATCTATATGTTTATATAAGGCATTCATTTTAATCTTTCTCCTGCCGGTCGGTATCTAATGCTAGTAGTTACTTAGTCATACACTTCCTGTGGAGCTGGTGGACCAATGTTGTAGTATTTGGGCTGCCTTTGTTAGGGAAATAATGAGTTATTTTTTTTCTGTGGCCGTTCAGTCGGTATTTAATGTTTATTATTTATTTACTTTTGTTTACCGGGATAGTCTAACTGGGTGATTAGCAGTTATTTAGTCATACATTACATACCCTATACTCCTTGTGGAGCTGGCAGCAGACTATATTCACGTTGTTGTAGTATTTGGCTTGCCTGTGTTAGGGAGAGCTAAAAAATAGGGGCACTAGTAGCCATTGGTTTGTTTTTTTATGGGTTTCTGTAGCAATGAAGTGGTTTTGGAGCAGCTGATCAGGTAAGTGCTTAACTTTATATTCTGGCCAGTGTACTCTGGGTTTGCATTTCTTTTGAGTTGATTGCTCATCTACTGTTATGAAGAGTCAATGTAAAAGAACTACAATTTATAATTCTTCTCTCTCTACTTCTTTTAGCCAAATTATGACATAGATCAGCAGTTGGCGAGTTCTTTTTTTTGCTGGCTGTTCATTTACTTTATTGCCAATATTTATTGTTAGCAGTTACTTTAGTTATATATGAAAGAATATTAGTACTCTGTTTTGCTAGCATGATTATTAGCTTGAATAAAAAGCTACAAGAGTGATATGAAATATAAAGGGTTAATTTAGAAATAGTATAAAATGCTAAAAAATAAAAAGTAGTAAGTGTGCTGGCATAGCTTAATTAGATACTGGCATCCATGTAAAGGAGTATGTTATTGAAAAACAAAGTCTGTAAAAATAACTGCGCAGATGGCAGCTGAAAGGACATCAATGAAGTAAAGAGATGTAACATCAAGCAAGAGGACAAATCATAAATTAGAAAAATGAAGGAAGATTGTAATACATCAGACTGAGAAAAAATATCAGACTGTTTGGTATATATATATGAGTGTGTATAAACAAGCTTTGGGAAATTTGCCATAGAGAGCTGACAGCATCTGTGTTGCATGCTTGTAGATCCGAAAGGAAAATGTAATAGTAAATGCGTATTGACTGAAGCAGTTTGTCTCGGTGTATTTATTGTACTTAGTACAATACAGTAATAAGACTAGTTGGTCACAATAAATAGTTAAATATACTTTGGTATGTATGCATGTAAATGCAAGTAACAGCAAGAAACCAACAGAAGGCAGCATATAATACTTCAATGGCGAGCCACAGTTGACGGACCCAATGGTTTATTATTGTGACAACTACGGCTTCTTTTTCATTTTATTCAGTTAATACATCCAGTTACAGTGCAAATGTTTGCCTCCTTCTTATGCACGGTATCCAGTAGCAAAACAGTGCATCTCTGCAAGTTCCACAGGTCCTGTACATTCACACAGCTGAATCTGCCAGCTGTGTTTGACCACCTTTTGGGAGAATCAACGAGGAACTTTCCACGCTTTCTCAATGGAAGACTTGGCCATCTTCCACACAGAAAATGGTAATTTTCTTTTTGTTTCTCATTCTATAGCATGGATACCATAAAACACACAGTGTATGACTACCTTTCAGGTAGACAGTAGCAATAATAGACCAAGCACATGTATGGTCAGGATTTAAACATTGGTATAAACATAACTGTAGCACATGTAGTAATTTACTAGGTAAAGGTCATGTCAATGCTTTATATAAATGCATTATGTTTGACTGGTATCTTAAACAGCAACATCATTTGCATGACAGTAAAAATTTATTGAGGAAATCATATCAAACTGCTTTCTGTGTGCAATGACCGCAATCCAAATTGTAGCTTGCTACAGATCCCCCACCATGACCCAGGATTCCCACTCCTCATTTCTTGATACACTGGAAAATATTAGGGTACAACCTAACACCCTAATAATGGGCGATTTTAACTATCCCACCATTAACTGGGAAAACTACTCATGTACCAACTCTTGTGCTCAATGTATTTCTGGAATTCATAAATTCCAATGCCTTGGATCAACTTATCCACACCCCCACCAGAGGCAGCAATATCCTAGACCTCATTATTACCAACATGGGCAACCGGTCCTCCACACCAGAGGTCAATTCCTCGTTCGTCAGATATGATCACAAGCTAATCACCCTAGACATTCACATCCCTCCCCCACCCCCCATTAGGGAAACCACAGTAAAAAAATTCTCCAAAAACAACTTCATGCTTCTTAAGACAGAAGTGACAAACTTCATGACACCCATGCTGACAGACAATAGAGGTATGACTGCTGAATCCTACACGAATGCACTTTATAAGCACTTAGACGAGTGCATGGATCGTGCAATCCCTAACAGAACCAAGATGCTATCCTCCAAAAAAAGGAAGCCAATCTGGTGGTCCCCTGCCATAAACAAACTCTACAACAGAAGAAAGAAACTGTTGCAAAAAAGAGTAAAATCCCATGATTGGAGAAACTCCCTGGTCAGCCTCAGTAAGAAGCTGAGATCCCTCATAAAATCCTCTAAAGCTAGTTACAAAAACAAAATTGCCACTGACTCTGAAGACAACCACAAAGCATTCTATAGCTATGTCAAAAATCTCAATGGCAACACTCAGATCTGCTCTAAGTTACAGCACAATGGCACTAAATATACAGAACCAACTGATATTGCCAACATCCTGGCAGATAGGTTCAGTGCTAACTTTACCCCCCTATCATCCCCTAAAGGGCCCATCTTTATACCAGAAGAATGCAAAGTTCCTGTAATCACGGCTGCACAGGTAAAAACACACTCTCCAAAGCCAAGAACACAGCGTCCATGGGACCTGACAACATCCCAGGCTTGTTCTACATGAACTACAGAATGAACTGGCACCCCACCTAAGTACCATGTTCAATCATAGCCTCATCTCAGGCTATGTGTCCACTGAATGGCGCACAGCGATGGTTATCCCACTCCAGAAAGGGAGAGCCACCACAGACCCCAGAAACTACCACTCCATTAGCCTGATGAGCCTGGTCTGCAAAGCTATGGAAGGTATCATCATGGAACTTATAAACAGTGACACTGGTAATCTCCAAATTCAGGACTCCACCAAGTTTGGGTTTGTAAAAGGCAGATCATGTCTCCTAAACCTGATAGACTTCTTTGAAGCAGTCACCAAAGCTGTAGATGAGGGTAAGGTGGTTAACACAGCCTGTCTAGATCTCGCCAAGGCTTTCGACACCATTTCCCACTCTGGAATTATAGATAAACTCACTAAACTAGGTATAAATCCCTATGTCACAAGATGGGTTGCCAACTGGCTCACTGACAAAACCTACACTGTGAAAGTAGCAGACTCCAAATCCAACTTCAGACCAGTGACAAGTGCAGTACTACAGGGTTCAGTCCTGGGTCCTCTCCTGTTTGGTATCTACTTCTCTGAAGTACAGGCTAACACAGAAGGTCTTTGGCTAATGAAGTTCACAGATGACTGCAAACTAGGAGCCATAATCAAAACTCCAAAAGATGTGGACATCCTACAAAAGGGTCTCGCTGAGACAGATGCCTGGTGTCAAAGCCATGGCCTCAAGCTCAATGCCAAAAAGTGCATTGTCATCCCTTTTGGTAAAACTCTGTACCCATGAGCTACCACATAGGCAGTAGTCTACTTAACACCGAAAGTGTGATAAGAGACCTTGGGACACAGGTGGACAGTAGTCTCTCCTTTGATAATCACATCGCCACAGTAGTCAGGAAATCCTTCTGCATGGCACATCTCATCACAAAAGGTTTCTCATCCAGGAAAAAAGAGGTCATTGCTCCCCTTTACTCGTCACTCATTAGACCCATTATAGAGTACAATGCCCCTTTTGGTATGTACCTCACAAGACATCTACAACAACTGGAAAGGCCACAGAAATACCTCACACAGAGGATTACCAGCCTCAAACAGATGCCCTATGCAGACCATCTCAAAAACTGCAGCTCTACTCTGTTGCATATCATCTTCTCAGAGGTGATCTCTGCCTAACGCACAAAGCTATGTCAAACCCAGAGCTTTTAGACATGCTCCACTTAAAGAAATCCCAATCCCTATGAGCTACACACTCTAGGGACCTAAATCTTGTCACCACAATAAACAGAACATGCTGGAGGGATAGATTCCTGTCCCAGAGACTTCCCATACTCTGGAACAAACTACCTATCTATATCAAACAAAGCTCCTCATTAGCACTCTTCAAGAAAAATCTTGATGATTGGATGGGAGATAGGAAATTCACCCTGGGGATCAGTTCTATGGCTCTGCTCAACAGTGGCACAGGAAAATAATTTTCTTGGGTGGCGAAATCCAGGGTACCTTTTGGCTAGGCTTGTATAGGCCCTAGGGCCAATAGCCTAGTACCTACCTATGAACCTATGTCATAAAAATAATGGTAAATAACCAGATGCATTATGCCCTGTCACCACATGTAATATGTTAATTTCAGAGTTAAAATATCAGTCAAGTCAGTTATTTACAGAATCTTCTGTACACCTTGCTAGACAAAAGTGGCATAAAACCACTGCACAGTACAAAACAAATAAAAACAGAGATGAGGTTCATGGTGAACTGACAAAAAGATTTAATAAACTTCTAAGACACAGTCAGAGTGAGTTCAAAAAGTTCAGGCAACATATGCAAACACTTTTTAAAAGTGCATAAGAGCTTTAAAGTCAGCAGAACAGAATACTGACAAATATAATCTGGTTAGTAAAGAGTTAAAGCAACAGCAGTTAACTACGCTGATAGAAAATAATTTACGACGTACTATTCTACATTTAGAAAATGGTTAAGCATACACAGCACAAACTTTCATTCAGTTAAAGCAAAGCATCTAAATGGTGATTTTCACACCATTTCAAATAACAAAACAGTTCTAGAGCATAGAATTCAAATGAGAGTAGTTAAACGCAGTAAAGACATGACATCACAAGACTGACATGCATGTATTTTATTTTCACCTAAAGTGCAGCAAAAGGCAGACAACAGCAAATGTAAATCATGTAAATATATCTGTTTTAAGCATGTGTTAGTTAAGTCAATATCTCTTTTGTTTCTTATAATGTTGTAATCATATGATAGCATAAAAAATAGCACATACTCCAGCAAAAACAGTATTCAAAAGCAATATTATGCATAGTTAAGCAAGTTAATGTTTATTACAACTGCATTCTAATATCAAGTTGCAAGTATAGTAACGAATGACTGAAGGTGCGAGTAAGTGCTGAAGGAGTTATGGGTTAAGCGTCTGAAATGTGCAGAAAGAAAACAAGTATGTGAGCTCAAATCTTTCCAGGCTGGAATGGGTAGTTACAAAGAATGTTGCATAAGATAAAATGTTACCGGTACTGAAATTTATAACGTCAAGGAAACAAGACTGGTCAACAGACCAAATGGATTTTCTAAAACATTATTGTTAAGTATTCACGTACAGCATTAAGCAAAAAGAACAAAAGTTTGCAAGTAAATATTACACAGAGTACAATCAGTACATGAGCTATGGTATGCAGTTAAAATAAATTATACAGGTCCCTTTACAAAAAGTGAGGGTAAAGCAATTCCTACTACAATTTTGACAGTATAGGCAACAGCAAAAGCTTTATATAAATATTTTCTGTTTTCAAAAATGGCCAAAAAAAAATGAGCAAATGTGTAAGACCAAAGTGTCACAGTCTAGGTAACAGCCAAAAGGCAAACATGCATTTAATTCTCACAGCATAAAGCAAATAAACAATACTGCAATAAAATGATGTATACTACAGGGGGAAGGGCATGCTTCAATTTTACACTAACTGTGTAAACAGTACTGCAAAAGGGACTCAAAAGTGCAAAGTGGTAATACCAAAAATACATTTTAATGTTTCAAATAATGTAATTAGCAGGCTTAAGTTTAATGCTAGGTATAAAAATTAGACTGAGTGTACATTACAGCCATGTATGTACAAATGCAAAAATAATCTGTACAAGCAAGTGTATTCTGTACAGTATATAGTAAATGGTTTATCTATGTAAATAGAGTAGCATGTCAAAGCTTGACATTGGTGACATATGTGTTTTTTTTTTCAAAAAAACAAGACTGCAATGCTTTTGCAATAAAATACTCAAGCATTATCAATAAATTGCTGTATAGGACATCACTGTATAGAGTCATATTCAAATTCATCCAGTTCTAATAGTAATGGTTGTCATCATTGTGTTGACAATATAAAACTGTGTTAACTTGCTGTATCAAAAAAAAAAAAATGAAAGGTTTTGTTTCCCAATGTGTTTCTAGTTAATAGCAATACTAAAAAGTAATTACTAATATACAACAGTTTTGTATTTAAAATAAAACATAGGGAATTTATACAGTGATAAATATGTTTAAAAATATTATAAATGCATGTGCACATCTATTTGCTAGTTAGATGCATATACACATCTGTTGCTATAATATATGTAGAAATAGGGTTCCTATTGGAACATCGAATTTTCAATTGTTCGAATCACTAAAGGTCGACCTTTAATGATCGAACAATTGAAAATTCGAATACTTAAAAATAAACATTAAAAAAAAAAAAGAAAAAGTAAGGGGTGTAGGCAGGGGGGGCAAGCCCCCCTGCACCCTCCATACCCCCCACTACTTAAATATACCAACTTCAAGATCGCACTACAGCATCTGTGTTGCATGCTTGTAGATCAGAAAGGAAAATGTAATAGTAAATGCGTATTGACTGAAGCAGTTTGTCTCGGTGTATTTATTGTACTTAGTACAATACAGTACTAAGACTAGTTGGCCACAATAAATAGTTAAATATACTTTGGTATGCATGCATGTAGATACAAGTAACAGCAAGAAACCAACAGAAGGCAGTATATAATTCTTCAATATATACCTAGAATTCCTGTAGAGCTGGTGGACTACATTGTAGACATGTAGTATTTGGCCTGCTGTGTTAGGGAAATGGCAAGTTCTTTTTTTTGTGGCCGTTCATTCATCTTGTTGCCAGTTTATTTATTATTTATTTACTTTTTACTTTTGTTTAACGGGATAGTCGGTGTAGGTGCTTAGCAATTATTTAGTCATACATACCCTAGGCTTCCTGTGGAGCTGGTGGCAGAATATGTTGTTGTAGTATTGTGTTAGGGACAGCTAAAAATGGGGGCACCAGTAGCCATTGGTTTGTTTTTTCTGGGTTGCTGTAGCAATGTAGTGGTTTTGGTTGGAGCAGCTGATCGGATAAGTGCTTCACTTTATATTCTAGCCTGTGTTGTCATTATAGTGGATGTGGCTGGTATCTTTTAGTGTAGAATTTAATTTACATTAGGAATTTGTTATAAACAAGAACACTTGCCTTGGAAGATTGTACTTTCTTTTTATAATAGTAGACTTTGCACTCGTGTGTTTGACCAATCCTTTTTTCATAGGGCAGTATCTCACATGCTGCTCAGCACCACCATTCTGTACATGTGCTCACTGTTAGGCATAAAGTACACAGAGACCCAAGGTTTGTAAACACATATCCTCTACATCAGATTCCATAACACACACAATTTGCTAGCTGTTTCTTGTATCCCCAACATACTCAATTTACTGCCTATCTCAAGTTTGCCGTGGTAGTAGTCCAGTTTGATATGGGTTTATTTTCATGGATTACCATGCCTGGGTATAGTTTATAAGAATAATGGAATCTTTAGTTTTGCATGTAAATTTGACATATTTTTACCACAATTTTCAAGGTAGCACAAATTTTGTAAACATAAAACAAGTTTCCAGAAAGTTTTACAAATGCAGTGCAGTGTAAATGTTTTGCTAACTCTTCTTCAGGGGAGTTTAAATGTTGCTGCTTTTGGTACGGCCCTGTGTGTATCTGCTGTGATGTATGTTTTTTGCTTTTCTGTATGTGTGGGAGGGGTCTTTTTCAGAGGAGTTTAACAGATGTATTTGTACTAGTGTTTCTGTGTTTTGCAGGGTTTCTCTAGCTGGGTTGGACAGTTGCTGTCATTCATACCTCCCAATCTCTCAGAGCAAGAAATCTGGACAAAGCCAAAAAATATGGTGGGACAAAGGCCCCAAAATAGGGACAGATTTTAAATATTGCTCTGTAAACTCAGATAGTTGCTAGAGTAACAGGTTTTGCATTACTATGCGTTTTCTGAGGGATATAAAGTCTGAAATTCAAAAGTCTGCCATTATTTATTATTATTTAGTGACTTATTTTCATGTTGGTATCCCACAATTCCACTGGAGTGGGTGTGGTTACATGATTATGTATGCAAAGTTTATGCTAAAACGTGTCCTGATTTTTGGTCAGTTGTACCTACTTTTCATGGACCTTTGTCCAGATGTTTGATGTTTCCAGGTTGAGAGGCATGAGCACAGCACAATTAGGATGTTCCACGTAACTAGAGAAGAAAGCCAAAAAGATCATATACAGGGAAAGTCAGCCCAGATATACATGACATGGAAAATTTACACACTATCGGGGACATTTTACAGTCTTGCTTCTGACTTAGTGGCCTTTCCATGTGTGATTGATAAGCCCCCTAGATTTGGGATGAAGAGCAGTACAGGATGTGGTATGACTAGTACTTTGGCTGGATTTAAATAAAGCAATCTGGAGGAACACAGTTCGAGGGAATGGTATCTTAAAGGTGAATAGATACAGACCCCACTATGTAAGCAGATAAATATACAACCACTATCTAGTTACTTCCTGCCTTTCAGAACTTTTTTCCTCACTCACTTCCACACACAAATTTCTTCTCTCTCTCTCTCTCTCTTGACTTGCAGGCAGTAAACCATGGGATTAGAAGAGTTCCAAAGTAGTTGACAAAATGCACACGGGTGCAGACTCCTAATCTGATCATAAGGTTAAGACTGCAGTCAATGCCAGAAAAGCATAGATATAAGTGACAGGATGCCTATTTTCTAACTTTATAATGATGCTGGTAAAGAAAGGCTAGGGATGGAGCATGCAGAAAGTGCTGGCACCCAGCTATAGGTAATTGTAATGTCGATGGTCAGAAACTGACTTTCAGTTTCATTTTACATAACTTACTCACTGCTTTAGACTTCATTTCTGTATTCTGTTCTTATTTTTCCTCTTCCCCAGTGTCAGTGGCACCTTGCTGGAGAATTGTGTACAGATGCTGTCTGGTAGGACAGGTTTGGGTTCATACATGCACTCCATTTATGTTATCCACTTCTCTTCCTTTATAACAATATTGGCTTGCAATTATTTACATTTTGGTGCAGTCACAGCTCTGTTTACATCATCATATCAGTGACTTTATGTTGCAATGGCAAGTGAAAGGAGTAAAAAAACATTACAAATTGTAATTTAAAGGGGCCACTCAGACTTTTGCTGCATCCTGTAATTTTAAAGCTAAATTCAGGATTTTCCAACAAATGCCAGACAGTAGCATCTCCCACACTGAACACTGTTCATCATCTATGGTACTTTTCTGCCCTTTATTTATTTATTTATTTTGTTAACTATAGAAACAGGTTGCTTTTCTTTACTAAAAAAAAAAAAAAAACAAACACAAATAGACATCAGAAAAGTGCCCCTAGCCAAACAGCGCCATAGGTGGCCACCTAGTCTGCCCATGCATAAGACCAGCTATGTTATTATAAATGGCACCATTGTGGCTGCGTGTTCACTATCTCTGCTCTGGTATATTCGAAAACAGTTAGCTTTTACACAGAAAAATAATGCTAAACACTACAAGAGAAGTAATTAGGTTGAAGAAGATATGGCAACATTGAGCCCTTGAGTTTTATAATTTAAAGATGTTTTCACTAATCTGACCAGAAACTTTACAGTGAGATGACTAGAAAAACATCTGGCAGCTAATGCAGAGGGGTAAGGCTATAAGGTGCTAACACAGAGCTTCATCTGGTAACCACTGGAAATGTCAGGGTCCAGTTTAGTGAATCCCAAAATATTGAGACTGAATAGCCAAAAAAAAAAAAAAAAACACCAGGACTTCCATTCCAGTCTTTATGGCACCAATGATATAAGTGTTGTGCCATTTAACTAAATACTTAATTTCATTTTGAACTATAACTGTTTACTACTATTGTTAAACAAAACCTACCGATACTTCTTGTAACTTGTAATTAATTGTTGTTTTTATTGTGGAGCTTTTCTCCCCGGGCCTCCGCCGAAAAAGGACCTGTGTCCAGTCGGATTTTCCCGGTCAACAAATGTAAATAAATAAATAAAATAAATAAATAAACTAAGCCCAAGATGGCCATTTCTCATTGTATTCCATTTTCTCTGAGGTATGGTGATCTCAGAGTTAGAATATATAAATTTGGGGGGGTGTAGGTGTCTTGACCTCCTGCAAAAAAAGCAAGTTTAAAGGATAAGAGTGATGCTTGATATTCATTCTTCTCATACATTTTCAATGTTTTGTTTGGCATATTAGCACTTGGCATTTCTGTGGCTGAGCAGGTAACACTCAGCTTTTGTGTTCTGGAAGATCATAAGGCTGTGGGTTCTATTCCCACCACAGGTACTTAGGTTTGTTTTTCCAAAACTGATACAGCAGTGAAGCATATGGAGGGTGCTGTACTCCTGAGTGTGCCATCATGCAGATGAGATGTTAAACCAAGGTCTCATCTGCCTGAGATGGTGGTACCTCAGATGGATGTAAAGGATCACATGTCCTAGCTAAAATAACCTACTTGACCTGGTAGATTTGATGATAAAACATTTATTTATTACTAAAAGAACAGTATCTTCAAGTAAATAGAATTAGATGTATATGATCCATCACAGGCCTTCCTTCTTCCATTTATAATGTGCAATTTAGATACTGGTTGTATGCATTATCTTTAGTTTTAGTTTTGCATATTTGCTCACCAACCTTGATGTGATTTGTTGAAGGCACATTTTGAACTCACTTCAGGTGAAAATAGACAGAGGAAAGAATGCCACATCCTTGTAACTGCATTATTTACATAGTTTATAGTGATAGCAGCTGCTCATGGTAGTTGCATTTCAAATTAAATGGAAACTATTGAACTACAGGACATGTTCTGGTGTGGTAGCTTTTAGTAGGGTCAGTGGCACAACAAAAGATGCCACACTCTCCTATGGTGCAGAGGACTGTGGGTTCTTTTCCTTCACTAGGTAGTTCAATTACTGACCCTGATATGCAGCATAAAGGGGTGGTGCACTCCTGATTGTATTGTCCTTCAGATGAGATGTTAACCTTAGGTTCCATATGCTTGAGTTGGTGGTACCTTAGGTGGATGTCAAAGATTCACTGGCACCTATCGAAAAGGTCTCCCCTGAAAAGATGCAGCTAGCTTAGTTGGACTAACCCATTGAACAAAGGATAAATAAATAAATTTATAATGTTGATGGCCAAACTGGAGAAGTGAGGGGGAAGAGTGACATATGCTCTCCACAGAGATGTAAAAAAATAAAATGCAAAATAATTGGAAGCCATTAATATCCCAGGACTGAATATGATGCTGCTAGGCACCAATTTATCTAAATCCGGGTTATACTAGAAGTGGTATGTTAAGGAAATTTTGAACATCAGGTTGGAATTCTCAATGAGGAAGACAACATTCTAGATCTTGTACTTGCTAACTATAATGGAGTCAATAAACATTGGGGGATTGAACAGCTGGATGGGAAATGCACCGGCTCAATATGGTTTGTGATAATGGGAAAGCAAAGGGATGATGCAGCTTTAGGAAAGTCACTAGAGTTTGTGGATGGGGGGACACAGTTTAATGAAATAAAGAACAGTTCTACTGGACTAGATGGAAATAATGTTTGGCATCTGCTTTTCTGAAGTAAAAGCCTATATCAGGGCACTCTGGCTAAATTTGCAGATGACTGCAAGCTAGGAGCAGTCAATGAATTCACAAATGACTTAGCAATCCTGCAGGAAGGCTTGTACCAGATAACTAATTGGTGCCAAAATCATGGTCTGAAACTAAATACCAAAAATGCATTATTGTATGCTTTGGGAAGGCATCTATTCTAGTTAACTACTACATTAACAATCTGTCCCTAAGATATAATACAGTTGTTTAGGATTTGGGAACTTATGTGGACAGTGATCTAACTTTTGACCAACATGTGTCCATTGCAATAATTTCTTAGTTCATAGTTTAGTACTAGGCTAACTGCCCTTGTGGGCCATTTTAAGCCTAGCAAATTACCCCAAGTGAAAATCAAACCCTGCACTTTGTGTCTGTAAGGTAAACACCTTAACCATTATGCCAACCTCCCCCCTAAGAAAGTCCTTCTATATTGCACAGTTTATAAACAAAGGGATTGTGTCTAGATCTAGGGATGTCATTGTGCTCCTTTACTAAGCCTGCATTAGGCCAGTTATTAAGTATAATGCCCCCTTTGGCATGTATCTGCCCAGACACATGCAACAACTTGAATGCCGACAGACATAGCTTGGTGAAAGAATACAAAGCCTAAACACCATGCCCTACATGGACTGACTCAAAGCCCTGTCACTATACTTGTATCCTACAGACTTTTAAGATGTGATCTGTGGCTGGCATACAAAGCATCCTCTGACTCATTACTGATGGATTTACTGCACACCAGCAAGTCAAATGGCATCACAAAGTACTCTGTATAGGAATCTAAACCTTTTTTGCAACATCAACAGAATGGTTTGGAGGGATAGCTATATCTTGCAGAGGATACATCTGCTCTGGAACACACTCCACATCCACATTAAACAAAGTTCATTACTGCTTATAGTCAAGCACAACTTGGATCTATAGGTGGAAAATAGAAAATTTACCCAAGGACTGCTCCCTCAACTACTAATGGACAGTGGAAGCTCCTGAGTGCTTTATCCCATGCATGGGTCTCCTCAAATTATCTACTGTATGATCCCAGTGCTTCTCACTGGGAGTAATATATCATTATTAACCATGGGATGGGTAAGGCCAGTCTCTAATCAAATGGAATAGATTAATTTGATCACAGAAAGGGAAATTGGCTAGGCTTAAAATGGCCTGCACGGGCAGCTAGTCTAGTATGTACCTATGAAACTAGTTAAAATGAGTGATTTCAAAGATTTGATAGACATCAGAAAAAGCATCTACTTAAGCATAATGAAGCTAGAGGGCAGAAAAGAGGCATTCACAATGGTGAAACTGTTAGCAGGAATAATGAGGTGTATAAAAAGCTCAAAGAAATGGGAAGATCCAAGCAGAGGGTGACTCTATCAGGTGGGTTTCACAAACCTGGAGAGCAGCAAGAGATGCAAAAGTAGTGAAACAATGTTTGACTAGATAATCTATTCCGGATGAAAAATGTTTCTTCAGATGTATTAAAGAAAAGACATATAAGTCCTGCATAGATTGGTTAATTATTGAGGGGTGTGGTTCACCTGGTGAAGTAAGTAGATAGATTTAGTAACCACTTTGGTACTATGACTGACAGGTAAAATATGGAAGACTGTCTTTCTTGCAGTGATGTAGGGAGACTGGATAATGTGTAATGAAAGTAAAGATAAGTCTCTGAAAGAAGAGGATGATGGGTAATGGATGTAAAGGTATGCTTAAGAAAGAAGAAAAGGTTTTGGCTTATCTAAATGGGCTTCAAGGTGAGAAGATTATTTGATGTGGCCTAGTCAAATATTAATTTGTTAACCTTACCTTAATGAGGAGGTAAGTGTTAGTAAGGATGGCAAAAGACAGGCTGGTCTTCCTGAATGAGAAAACATATCAGTAGAGTGCTATCATGGGTTTTCGAAGGCCAGACGTGTTAAATCAAATTGAGTCAGTACTATGACTAGGCTATAAAAAGCTGAATGGACAGTGATTGTAGATGTTACTTGCTTGAATGTGTGTTATTGCATATAAATGGATAAAAGGATAGTTGATGGGTCGAGCAGTTAAGATGCAGATTACAAATAAATCTCATAACTTAAATGGACTGAGAACACAGAGAGTAGCAGAGATGCTGAATATCAGTGCTAATACCATTATTAAGTAGTGCACCATAATTGTCATCCATTGGACTCATGTTACTGAGACTTATCATTTCTGCTACACCTTAAGAGTCAGCCATAATACCTCTCAACTGTCCCTGATTTTCAGGGACATCCCTGATTTTGACTCAAATTTTAGCTTTGTCCCTCTTAATCCCTTCTAAAAGTAATGACTTTTGGAGGAAAGGTGGTGAATTACACTTAATGAATAATGACAATAATTAAGAGTTATAGACTTCTTTTACTTCAGAAAATGTGTATTAATTCATATGCTCTGATTCTGTCAATGTTTGAAGTTAATAACACTAATATTCTAAAAGTGTCCCTGATTTTTTCTTGACTTGTCCCTGATTCTGTTGAAATTTGTCCCTGATTGGTTGAGAGCTCGCCATATAGATGATGTGTTTATAAGTGACCTTTATTTTAAGCCTGTCATGTAGCAAACATAGGTTCATTGGTTCATAGATTAGTACTAGGCTAACTGCCCTTGTGAGCCATTTGAAGCCAAGCCAATTATCCCTTGTGAGACTCAAACCCTGTACCTTGTGTTTGTAAGGCAAACACCTTAACCATTAGGCCACCCTCCCAACCCCCTTAGGCCATCTTCCCAACCACCCAGAGGGTGGTGATGACCTCAGAAGGGCAGATACAGCTCAACTAAAATGAGGCATGGATTAATGTCAAACTTTGGAAAATGCTGCAGGTTGGTGAAAAAACATTAAGGCCATTGGATGAGAGGAGTGACTCTGGCATTCACAAAGAAAGCCCTATGGAATGGCATTAGAACAAAACAATTTTGCACAGTAGCAGAAAAAGGCAGCTAAGACAAAAGAAATGTTATTGCTAAGAGATGATCAGTGTCTGGCATACAAGACATCCTGTGACCCATTATTGATGGACTTACTGTATATCAGGAAGTCAAATGGCATCAGAAATTCTTGGTCAGGATGTCTAAACCTCTTCTGCAACATCAACAGAATGGTTTGGAGGGACAGATATATCTCACAGATTGATAATTCCATTTGCACATAGCATTTGCAAAACCCATGATAGCATATATGATAAACTGCACACAGTTTAGGTGGCAGTGCTTCAAGAAAGCTTTAGACTGAAGGGATTGCACAGAGACCGAAACATGTAGAAAAGTTGAAAAGCCCTCTGGTTCTGAGACAGGGTATCCATCTGCACTGCCTATGTTCCACAACATTATACAAGGAAGGGATGCAGAAGGCCTACCAGCCTTTGGGGAGGGAGGTAATAGTCATGTTACTAACAATCTACATGCCTTGAAGTATCAAACACGGAACTACACAAACCATTGAAGACTGATTTGCTAATTGAGATTCTACAATGAGCTTCAAGGAGGACCAGGTATTATCACTTTGCTCCACCCTTGGTCTATTACTGTGTATCTATACTAGTCTGATTGGGTGCATGAGGTACCTTAAAAGGTTTAATAAGTCCAATATTATGTCTTGCAGCATTCCTGAGTGCGAGCCAGCATGCTCTGTGTTTATCTGGTCATATTGGAGCTGATCAACTTTCTCAGACCTGCAAGCTATTGAATACTATTTTATTGCTTTCTGTACTCTGTTGAGCATGCGTACATTGATCCTGCTCTTAGTCTGAAAGCCTTTGACTTCTGTTGTGAGTAAAAAGGAAACAAATCTTTGTTTAGCATATTTATTTTGCTCATTGTTATTTACCCTTCTCCCAGCTCCCTACTAGAGTGACATGCATCTGATGATTTTCTTTTCAGGATATTTCTCTAAAAAGCATAATTTACATATCTTCCTTGGATTGTGATATCATTTACATCTATTCACTTCACCTAAATTCATTATGTGGATTATGGAAATCTGTTCTTTTTTCATAACTCTCCTGAAATTGTTTTGCAGGTTCCCCTGCACAGCAGTCAGCTTCCTTGCCATGCTAAACCCTTGGCTTTGTCTTTCTTTGCACTTTGATTTCTCTTTCATTTCTGTGTACCATGCTTTTAACTTGACTGATAATAAGTGGCACACTTGATATCATCAAGGGTCTCCTCAGACTCCTAAGGAACAACACAAACAAATAACTTACCATGTCTGGCTCACTAAGCAGACCTACTCCAAACCTAGTATTTATGTTTCCTGCAGTTATTCTCATTGGCTATATTTTTACCCAGATCATCTTCAGGTTTATTTACTTTTTTTCTACATAGTTTTTCTAGTGATTATGCCTTTAAAACCATAAAGCTGCCACCCACTCATTCTCCATCACCGAGTGACAGCAATCCCTGCTATAACCCCA
Organism: Protopterus annectens; assembly: GCF_019279795.1. NCBI lineage: Eukaryota > Metazoa > Chordata > Ceratodontiformes > Protopteridae > Protopterus > Protopterus annectens. The sequence goes on along the minus strand of NC_056740.1, from coordinate 519,802,357 downwards.
TCTTTGGTGGTCCCATACACATACTCTGTGAGTACTGCTGCTGTTAATGTCTTGGCATTACCAAGCCCATGCTCTTTGGTCATTGGTTGCACTCAAGCCTGCACTTGCAAAGGATAAGAATGCCCAGCTGAGACCACTATCTTCTCCTCCCTAACATGAACATGCTAGAATATGACACTCACCTCAACGCTCCCCTCTCCAGCTCTTTTAGTATCCGGGATGCTACATAAACTTGGGATAACTGAGTCATAATCAGCAAAGTTATCCCCTTATTTCAAATAGTCTGGCTTTAATCATCTCCAGTTTAGTGCTTATAGATCGATGATGTGATGTTATAGACAACATTTTCTCCATAACACTGAGCACTATTCATGTCTTACTTTTTTTAACCACTAAACAAGATGCACCTTCTTGAATAACTAGGTGGCAATCACTTCAATACAGAGTAACATTTCTGTACTGACTACTAAGTTTAATTAATTTTGTTACACAGTCATTTTTATCTTATTAGGTTGGTACCAGGGTTTCTGGTTTATGCAAAATACCACTAGTGTGACCTCCCTAGTACATCAAATACCACTCTAGTAAGTTGCATCGAATGTATTAATATTTTAGCATACATGAACTCATTACATATGATACATGCCTTAGCCGAGACCAGGCTAGTGAAATTTGTAAAGGCAAAAGTATGAGACGGTATTTTTAAGCACATTTCAAATATGACTGATGAGGGATCAGAGAGGGCAGCCAGATACCGGGTATTACATTCTGTAACAGATAAGAAAACTTTGTATTTTACTTTGTATAGTGCCTCACAAGCTACTTCATGTGATCCCATGTTGTTGGTAAATGTCTCACAAAGGAACACACTGTACTGTTACACAAACACTTTTGCATTCCAGTTGTTTAATCTCATTGCATAGGGTCCCACAAGAGATTTAGCTACCTCGCTTTGTATCTCAGAAGTCCATCTCCAATTTAACTGCTAAGCACCGAAGTCTATCTCCAATTTAACTGCTAAGCACCTCACTGTACATTGCTTATTGCTGTGCAGATCTCAGTAGCTTTGTCTGAGCGCTTTGTGTTCTCTGTTGCACAAGGATCAAAGAAATGTGATGTCAAAATTAAATCTTTAAAAGACAAAGAGAAGGGATAAACAACTGGGATTTAATCTGTATAAAAGAAAGGCAAACACGACCTTTGCAGTTCCCATGTTGGAAGGTTTAACCTAGTACCTGACTGCAGGCTTCATGACTAAACAGTTCTTCAAAGCCCAAGCAATTTAGTCGGACATGACAGGAGTATAAATCATAGTCCTGCAGAAACATAATAATGATAGTCTTGTATGTTATAAACTGTGCTGCTTATTTGTTCAAATTCAAGTGTAGTCTGTGATAAAATGCAAGAGATGTGACAGTGCAAATATGTGTGTGTCTGTGTACGTGTGTGTGTGTTTGTATACATGTTTTTGAGGTTTAATTATTACATTGATTCTGAGTGTATAAAATATTTTGATACTGAGATTATGAAAGGAGATGTGGGTGGCCTGGAGAGAAAGATTTTTCGAAAGTCCACCTTCTGCATTTCTTTTCTATTTTTCACCAGCTGTCATCCATTTCACCAGGAAAGGGGCATAGTGAAAACTCACTTATTAGAATTTCACATTTGACTTCTGATGACAATATGTGTTCCCAACATTTCGATATGCTTAAATGTATGTTTCTTGATACAGGTTACCCAGAATCTTTGCAACCTACATGAGAAGGTGGGGGAGAAGGACACAATAACTTTGCCCCAATCATAAAATATGACCTGAGCTCTAGTGACTTTAAACAATGTGAAGGGGAATTTAAGGAGTTTGCAGGACACACCGACATGGTTCTACGTTATTCCCCTCGATGCTAAGGACATACAAAAAGAGCTGCACAGAAATTGGAATATTCTGCAATGTGATGAGGGCTTAACTACATGTTTTCTTCAACACCCATCCTTTACCTTCAAAAATAAGGCCAATGTAAAATGCCTATTGGAGAAACCAAAAGATGGTCTATACGAGGATTTGTGGATGACAACAAAATGTGGCTTTTGTCATCAGTGCTCATTTATTGAAACAATATTTGAGGGTGATTTGTTGGACAAGATTAAAGCCATGGAGGCTCATAGTAAGTCCAGTTGTTGTGCAGAAATGATTGTGTATCAGGCCAGATGCACTTCATGTCCTGGTTTTTATATAGGCAAGACTAAGAATGTATTTAATAGGAGGATACATCATATATCAACATCTTTATAGTATAGCAAAGACAGACAAGAAAAGTGCAGTGGACAGACATGCTTGTATATGTAAGAATTTTTAGAAATGTTCTTTTCTCCGACTGGAACAAGTGGAAGCAGCTGTTTTTGTTGGAGACTGGGAGAACAAACTGCTGCACAGGGAGATGTACTGACAACTTAAACTAGATGCTTGACTATATTTGTATATCGAGTGAACTTAAAAGAAAGAATAAGAATTGATTTATTTTTACAGAAATTTACAGTATTTTATAGCATCTTTTATTAACTATTAGTTTTTTTCTTTTCTCGTGTTTTTCTTTGCAAGTTGATGTCTCTTTAAAACATTTACTGGGTTTTTAGGACTTGCAGCATTTAATTGTTTTTTGCTAGGGGTGTGTTTCTAGTTCATTTAGCACTGTAGTTTTTGTAACTCATGGTTCTGAAGATGTCTGTTCACAGACGAAAGCACTTAACTCTGATTTTATTGTGTGTTTTCACAGTAAAGATTCTGTTCTGTGTGATCCTGGGCTTCCTGTTCAATGTTTTGTTTTATGTTCCAACAGCACTTACAAAAGAGACTAGCCCACCTTGGGTCCAAAGATAAAGTCATTCTCAAACTCAGACAAAATGACCTTCAACTTTAAGTTTTCCAGTGGATGAGTGGCTTCAGGCTTACTCCTTCCTTGCAATACAGCTTTCTTGTACGTTGTTAACCTACTTCTTCTTTAATCCTTACTTCTGAACACGCATTGCCAAGAATGTGCCATTTTGATCTATCACCATTAAAATTCTTCAGAGACAACTGCTCTTCCTTGGTTACCATGGTGAACTTGCTTTTTCCCAACACACCCTCTGCTGCTAGCAGTTAGGTCACATGGCCTTTTACTATTTCTTTCTTCCTTTCCCTTCTGTTACCTGTTATCCTCACTCTCTGCCTCTTTTTTCATTTTTTTACTAACGAGGCATATTTTTACTATTATTGCATATGTTGCCAAATATTTGTCATATAGATTACTTTATCATGTTAATGTTCTTATTGTTGTAATGTGGAGCTTTTCTCCCCGGGCCTCAGCTGAAAAGAGGCTTTAGCCCCGTTGGACCATCTTGGTTAACAAATGTCAAATAAATAAATAAATAAATAAATAACCTCTCGACTATGTATTTTCTTAGCTCAGTAGCTTCAATAGTCACCAGTACATCATGTGATGACACCAGTGTGGAACCATTGGTCTTTGCTTCCGTGGATAGGTCAAATGCCTGGGACATCTCACCTGCATTCAAATTTTTTTTTTTGGCCAAAATGGTGGGTACTTAATGTCTGAAACCCAGTGCAAAACTTTAAGGACCCATCAGGCTTGAGGACCACTACAAGGGTTATTCCACTCACTATGGGTTATTCAGTGAACCCCAGGTATACACTTTTTTACCCCTTGTTGAACTATTTGAGATTATGATTCCAGTATCCAGTATGATTTCTAATAAACTTTTCACTGTCACTCATTTCTTGTTTGTGCTAAATTAAACTTCTTGTCTTTTTAATTTTCCAAATATTTTGGGTTTCTAATACCATGATGGGAATGGACCCCATTCCTAAGTCAAAGTATGATTAAAGTTTATGAAATTAATATTGTTTCACTCTTTGATGTTAGCCAGACATGCTGTTTGCAGCACCCACAATGTGACCAGTAATGACTCATTCTGCATTTTATATGGATCGGTAACATATCTAAGTGTGATTGTAAATTATTTTTTATGAGACACATTGCACCTACTATTGGAACTGTGTGGGTATCCTTCTTCCACATTGCCCTCATTTCTGCCTGCAAATCCTGGCCTTTTATGACTTTGTGTCTCTCTGTATGTAAGACACTGTAGTTACTGGGTGTAGCAATTTCAGCGATCAACGTTACTTTTGATTTCTTTTAACAGACTACTATACCTGGTTTTCTTGCATTTATTTTTGAACTGTTGGTAATGGGTGAGCCCATGTGGTATAAACGTCATCATTTTCTGTAATGCTCTGTGGCTCATGTTTCCAGTGTTTTTCAACTACTTCAATATTATAATGTTCGCACAATCCACAGTGCAACAGTTTTCCCACATTATTATGCCTTTCAGTATACAATCCTTCTGCATTAGTATATCTCAACCAGCAGCAAGATGTGCAACTATTTCTAATTCTATTTTACAAAACCTACATTTGTCTGTTTCACCCACATTTGTCTGTTTCTCCCACATGTTTAATGGACTTTGTAAACCAATGTGTACATAGTCCACTATCTTGGGCCACCAATATTAACCATTTGTGTTTTGGTTTAAATTCACCTCTCCTTAACCATTCCCATGTTTGATCCTGATCAACATGAGGTTGTTCCAAGAGTTTTCTATACTTGCAACTGTATTTATTCATTTTCCACGTCTTGCCTTCTCATGTGATCCTGCACCTTATATTCTTTCTTTTGTTTTTTTTTTTTTTGGCAAATTCAATTGCTGCCTGATTTTTATCTACTTCTGATTTGATTTTCATTCTGTATGGCATGGATAATATCTCCCATATTGTAACATCAAAAAGACCCAGGCAAACTGCACTCTCTGCTGTGTAATATCTTCAACCTCCTTTAATGAAAGAGCATGGGGAATATGCAAATGACCCTTACACATATTCCAGTTCTAAGGCTCCTGAATATCTAAGGTCTGAGTCTGAGTGCATCAATAAAGATATCTGAAAAGTAAAAAATGAGTGAGAATTCAGAGCCAGTGATTTGGAACCCTTATATTTCCTTATGGGTAGAGCTGGAGTGTCCTCCTTCAGAGGAGGTTTAACACATTACACAACAGAGCCACTGATTTGATTGGATCTTCATGTTGTTATTACCTCTATGGCTTTTCTGTGTGAATTTTTTACTTATTGTCTAATTCCATATTTGGAAAATTTTGTAGTCACCCCTTATAGACTTCAGGTTTTTTATAAACTGAGTGTTTTCAAGTACAGGTTAAATTACACATTTATGCTGTATACTGATGAGTTTGCATATCCGTGGTGGTGGTGCTGCGGTAGCATTGTCGCCCCATAGCAAGACATTGTCCCATTCGATTCTCAGCTAGAGCATCTTCTGTGGAGACATGCGTGAATGGGTGTACCTTCGTTGAAGGTTGTGCGTTAGGGCCAGCAACTCAGCACGTACAAATCAACTGCCAATCATTAGCGGACCGGAGTTCCGCTGTGGCGATCACTAACTGGGAAAAGTCGAAAGACACAACAACTGATGAGTTTACATCTTAAGAAAAGTAGGTTTATTGCCATGACTGCATCAATAAAAACTTATAAAAAGTAAAAAAAATCAGTGGGTATTCAGAAGCCCTGGAGCTGGAATATTTGTATGATCTTCAAGGGTCCTTTGCACAGGAGTCTCCTTCAAATGAGGTTTAAGGTATTGCACAGTTGAGAATATAATTTGCCAGGTTCATTTTGTTGTTTTATCTTTCTTTTATGTCCCTTTCACTTGTTGCTTTGGAATATATCTTAATTTCAGGACATATTGTGGGGGTCAGATTCCTAAACAGATGTACTTATTACAGAAACTTCAGTTTCTCAACAAACTTTAGGAACAGTTTTCTGGTATAAATATTCTATTTCTCTTTTACCTCTTTGCCTTACCTTATATTTCACTACATAAAAGTTCTTGGCCCCCTAGATTTAAAGGAAGAGGACTCTTTGAAGGCCAACATTAAGGCTCAGAGTCTAAACCTTAAAACACCAGAACTATGCAAGGAATTTAGCCTCATCACAGAATACTTTTAAAATTACTTTACCTCTTTTGGTATGAAAAGTATTTCTGTTCTATGCTCCCTGTTGTTCCTTCTGGACTCTTTCCTTATGATGATTGCTATACAAATTATATATCCTAAATTGTCCTGCAAATCTGGAAAAAAAAGATTCTATTACTTTTTTAAAAGGGTCTATATTAGATAATCAAACTTTCAAATGTTCGACTGTAATATGGTCGACATGATATGATCAAACTTTTAAAAGTTTAAAAATCTAATAAAAAAAACTACACAAATAACTTACCTGAATGTTTTAATAGGGGGGCAAGCCCCCTTGTACCCCCCACACCCCCTGCTCTTTAAATATACCAACTCCGAGATCGCACTACAGTGCAGAAAAGGGAAATCTTCCCATTCCGCGCTGTATGGTGGTCTCCATTAAAATATTGGAACTTTCAAAAATTCGATCATATAGTGTTGACCATATGACACTCGAACTTTGAAAGTTCTATTACCTAATATAAACCCTTTTTAAAGTAGATCTTTTCTTCCTTACATCTGAAAAAAAAAGTTTTTCTGCCTGCTGCAAGCCACATATGTAGTATTTTCTTGTAAGAGCCAAGAAATAGTCCCCAGACATCAGCTTTCTGTTCAAAACATGGTTTATTTACAGGGGGACAATGTAAAATCAAACCTACTCACAAAACAATGAGAAAAAATTAAGATGTAGTTGTCTGCTCAATAAGTGCTCAATCAAATATTCAGGTACATTCCATCTGCTCCTACAGAGGGGTATAGTTTTCTTTGGTTCTAAAGACACAGTAATCCTCAAACTCAAGCAGAATGCCATTCGACTTGATTTTCCAGTGCTGGGATGGTTTCATAAGGATTCCTTTTTCCAACAGAGATTTCTTGGGCCACCTGCCCCACTTCTTCCATAATCCAGAACACAGGAAGTGTGGAATCTGCCATTTTGAAGAACTATCAGTTGTTAAAAGTATCCAGAGGCAGCTGATCTGCAAAGGTACTTCCCACGGTGACCCTACCTCCTCTCTCTTTTCACATACCCTCTGCAGTTAGTAGTTAGATCACAGGACCTCTCTGGTATCTGTTTTCCTAGCACAATGTTGTCAGCAGCCACCGTACTACTGCATTTATCTTAATCTTTGTAATGTCTTTTTCCACTTCTCCCACAATATTCCCAACAATTTATGTCTCATGCACGTATGTTTACTTGCTTCCAACATCTATATTTGAGCCAGATCATCTTTAGTTTTAGGGTTGCAGACTATCATGTTAAGCCACAGATTTGATCTCTTTATATTCTCTGTTGTATATGAATCAAGAAAACATAATGTGAATACTGAATCTTTAAAATATATAAAGAAATGGGATTAACAACTAAAATGTAATGTGTATAAAATAAATACAAATATTACCTTTGCAGTTCCTCATTTGGAAGGGTCTATTTTATTTCCAAATGGCACTATAACAAAACAGTTTTGCAAAGCCCAGCAATTCAACCAGACATAACAGGAGGGCAAACTATATTACAGTAGACTAGCCACACCCAGAGTTGGATCATGGTCAAATGGGGTCATAATGGACAATACCCCAACCCACAGCCATTCAAGTGTCTCATTATTTGGCTGTTTATCCTGAGTTATTATAAACATAGTTCAAACCTGTCAATTTGCATACTGTTTTATTATTTAGTTTTACAATGATTACAGAGACTTGGATTTAATTTAAAACTTTTATTTCAAATTTTATTGACAAACACTGATGTCCGTTTGTTAAACAAAACAAAACAAAAGCCTCACATTGAAAACAGACTTAGCATGTCTCTTTGCTTGAAACTCACATCCATTGAAGAAAATAAGTTGAAACTCACAATCATTGAAAACACATCTGGCCAGTGGTGGTGGATTAAGTATAACTTGGGCCCCAGGCTGTTTTTAAACCACGGACCTCCTGCACACATTTTTAGGACATTGCATACATCTATGTGTTTTTAGATTCACCTTCCTGATTGTTTTAAAGTATATTTCTTGTTTAATGCTTTAACATTTGTCAAAATGTGTTTATATTTGTAGTTTTGAATATTTTTCTAGTGAGCAGTGAAACAAAATGTATGAACCAGTGATGAGAAAAGTACCCATTTCAGATCATTTCAGCCAAAAAGGACCACACAAGCTGCTGTTATTACAATCCACCAATATCTGTACTCAACAGTTAAGGCCACTTTATAGACTATGTACACATTACATGTCTGAGTGTGAGAAAACTGGTTATGGTAAAGTATTCCAATTTGGTTTACACAATTGCCCACTAATCCTGCAAAACTGGACTAATGACTTTTTAACTATCAGATCAGCATTACCCTATTCCATAGTTATCCCCCAAACCCAGCAATTATAGCTACATTGTTGATTGCATCCTTCTTAAATATCTGTGTTAGAAATAAAATAACAATAATAATTACAGATTTCAAATGGGATTGACACAAACACACAGTAGCCAACGTATTCCAACTTAATTCACACAGACACATGCATACTACTCTTGCAAAGTCATCTTAAAGACTGTTGAAAAATTACCAGATGGTGAGATCATAAGGTACTTTAATCCACAGTGAGCCCCAGTTATACACACTTTGTTAACTGAGTACAACCCTTATTGTTATGAAGAAATAAAGTATATGTACTTTATTGACAGCTTTGGATGAACTACATAAAACTGCATAAAGATCACTAGTATCATGTCATGTGATCCAGCCATGGGTACCACATTTAAAGAGGAGAGTATTTATGAGAGCATAAGAAATATTAACCACCTGATAACATAGGCTAAGGCAATATGCACAATCCTTGAAGATGTAAATGTCTAATGAATAATTCCAAAGTAAACAGAATTATTTGTAAAGCAGAGGTTGCTGTTAGCAAACACGTTTGCATTTTATTGCTTTATCTACAAATGCAGTGCCTGTTGATCTTTAAAAATGAAGTGCTTAGGTTGCATTAAACAAATCGGTGCGCTGGTGATATTGCCATAACATTTCCTGAACTAGATTAGATATACAATACAGAATAGCTGGTAAACAATAACAACAGGTTCATAGTTACAAGGCATGCAGTCCTGGAGTCCATTAAGGAGCCTAGCACAAATTCCCAAATCTCCAGAACGCTGTCTGGTTAAGTGATTTGTTCAACGCCACAGAGAAGGCCAATGAAGGTGGAATTATCCAAACCCTGCATCCTTTCCACTGAATGCCTCAAAATAATAAGCTAGAACTTTAGTCCTTTGTGCTAAATGCAAGAGTAACTGTTTAAGCTAAACAGTAAAGTCCTTTACAATCAATCTTGTAGAGAAAACTCTATTTCAGTAGTATGCAACAATGACTACATAACAGATGCTGAAGATCAGGTGGCCCTGATCGTTGCTCAGAATAATGCAGACTATATGACCTGATAAATGTCAATCCTTTTATAGCTGCTGGAGGTTGCAATTAAAGTACTGCAAAATGATATTACTAAAATGCAACATATTTAAACTCTATTATTCAATGCAGGCCAACTGCAATGAATAAAGCAAAACAATTAAAGACAATATAGGTATTGCAGCAACAACCCACAAGTCATACAAACGTAAGAAATATTACTGCATGCAACATACTATTTTTAGGGTGGCATACATGCTTGCATGACAGCTACATCTCACCTTTGACCTCCCTTATGTCTTTTATGTCATCAAGAAGAGCTGTCTCATCTAACTTCGCTCAGTACAGGTCTGCCCTATTTAAATGGCTAATAATATTTATTTTAATGGCTAGTAATGCTGTATTGTTGCACCATACACCTCCAAAGTCAACAGGAATGGATTGTGGACAAATGGGGCCCTATGCAAGGAAATCGCTAAGACACCTGCCAGTCATACCAATATTCAGTTACTTGGTTGTCTATCCCCAGTCACTGTAAACACTGTTCAAATGTCAGTGTACACACTATTTTCTTCTTTACTTTTACAATTATCACGAACATTTGGATTTCTTTCAAAACTTTTATTTCAAATTTTACAGAAAAAAAAATAATAGCTATTTTCTAAACAAAATAGATTCACAATGAAAATAGGCTTAGTTCTATAAATGGTAAACTTTTCTTCTTTTGAAAGTTACAGTTAGTGAAACTGCATCTATCAGCCTATTAAACTGCAAGAGATGAGCTGGTATACATGCAGAAATAGTATATAGTACATCACTTATTAGTGTCAATGCGATGAGTGGAGGAATTCAAAAGACAAATGTGTAACACATTTGCTAACAGCATGGGACAGCCCACTCGATACAAGTCTCCCTTTTCAGGAGGACTGTCTGGTGAAGTAATTTGGCTGACCCATACATAAAAGACTAATAAAGGCTACGGGTATCAAACCATGTACTAATCTAAGTATCTCATTAACAACTCATAGTCTTACTCATCTGCACTAACTGCTAGACAAATGATTGTAGCCCAAACTAAAAACTCTATGACTGACACTGACAGACAGAAAAAAAAGGTTAAAGGAGGCCTGGTAGTTGGTATGGAGGATTATGGTTCTTGCCTGGCATACTTAAGGTTCAGGGTTCAACATTGAGCAAGTCAATTAAGTAGATTGTGTCCCCTAACTGGGGCATTACACACACACACACACACACACACACACACACACACACACACACACGCACGCACGCACGCACGCACGCACGCACACACACACACACACACACACACACACACACACACAGAGCTCACCCCTGTTGCAACAGAAGCATTTGCTTTTCTGTTCTCTGTTCCTGTAGCAAACTCAAATCTCTTGCATGCACTCTGTTAGGCCAGGGTGTGTGCATGCTTCTGGCTGGACTTAAACTCAAATCTCCTGCGTGTGCTTCTGGTTGGACACAAAAGGAATGAAGCAAACTTTTTATACCAATGAGCTTTATTTTCACAAAGCATCAAACATATTTTAAGCTAGCCAAAGCAAAGGAGCAATGAGACAAGCAATGAGGATTCTCTTTAAAGTAACAGAGCATTATTTTCGTAGAGCAACAAACTTTTTTATTTACTTATTTATTTATTTCTTTGTTTGTTTATTTATTTACTTATTGAAGCTAACCAGGCCCCCAGCCAACACCAGCCCCTAGACATCTCCCTAGGTTGCCTTTTGCTGGATACGAATCTGGTAACACCCTACATCTTCTGTTTTAACCACTAAACAACATGTACCTTCTTGTACAGCTAGTCACATTTCTTGTAAATTCACATTTCTTTTTTGGCTGCCACATTTAATTCATCCTCTTACAGAGTCATTTGCATCTTAATATGCTGTTGTCTGAGTTTCTGCTTTAGCAGAACATCATCAAGATCATCGTCTTCAAATGTCACAGTAATTAATTAGTATCATCTTTACACTAACTTTATTTTTAACAGAACTTCTGTCTGTCAAGGAAGAAATGAAATGAAACCTTTGACTTGCTGGGGGATTCAATAAACTCTGTATAGGCTTTGCACAGAGCCGACACAAAGTTTACATGTTAGCATGACTGTGCATACTGTGTGTAAACACGCAATGCATATTAATGGGGTGCAGCGAGCCTCAACAAGGTTTTGCAGTTCACAACAATGTTGCTGGCCACAAAACCTTGTAAGCGAATGCAGATGGTAATTCTGTGTAAAGTAGAGCACCTAAGGTGTGCAGATTTGCTTGGAATACCTTAATGATCACCAGGGCTTTACAAATCACTGCCATTCTGTTAGTGCAACACATCTGCACAGAGGCCAACTTAATGAGAGGACAAATAACCAGTAAGAGGGATATATTTGACAAAGCAATGTGTTAGAGTGTAACACTCCCGATCTCAAATTGTGAGAAATGTGAACAAAGCCATATAAATGGGGGGACAAAGGGCCAGAAATAGGGACAGATGTTTAATATTGCACTTCCAAACTTAGGAAGTTGACAAATATATAGGTTGTACATTAGCATGAAATTTCTGAAGAGCATGAAGTTTGAGACTCAAATGGTAGTCGTCATTTTTTAGCTGCACTCTGCAATGACATGGCAATGATTTGCCAGGAAAAAAAATGTTATGAAGATGAGATCACAAATATGAGACAAAAACTGCACATTCTACACATATCAGGACAGTTGAGCGGTATGCATTCAAATGTATGTATTACTGAGTCACATCAGTCCAGTGATCATCCCAGTGATATGGCAGAAAGCCAATATTTGTTAAGGAAAACATCTGGAAATCCTAAAATATATGGACAGTTTGAGAGATATGAATGTGAAGTATATGGTCTAACCACAGTACAGGGCAGTGTACCTATAGTGCAGAGTATTTTGATATCCCATTCCTGGCATATTGTACTGACACTGTGTTAATGACCTGTAACAGGACATGGGACTGCCATGTAAAAGGATCACTCAGGGGAAGTGTGTGTATTGAACAGGGACACACAGACGAATTGTTGGAATAAACACAGGGACAGAGTACAGGTGAAACTCCAGCATGTACAGCAGAGGAGGGCACGTAAATGGAAGATGGCTGTAGCAGCAAAACCAAACACATATCTATACGGTACAGTATGGACTGTACAGTGAAAATGTGTTGTCTGTGACTGTCACACATGTTGACATAACAATGTGAAGGATGTGTGTGCGAGATAAGCATTCTTAGATGAATAATGCAGAGGACATCTATCAGGGATCTGACATACAGTTGGGATAGAGAACATATTAGGAAGCTGTGCAAACTGTTATACCTGAATACGAGTCAACTCTAAGCAGAGATCTCTAGCAAGGTTACTACAGGTAAAGGATCATGACAAATTTTACAAGAACCAACCACAATCATGGACAATATCAGAATAATACCACCACTAATCCCACGTCTGTGCCATAACATATATGATGTGGAGTGATAACAGATGAGCCTGCACAAACACACTTGACAACTATTATGATACAGCCACACTCTATGAGGGTAACCATGCACACTGTTCTGGTACTGTAATATCTGCAGGAGGTGTTAGGAAGGACACTGCTACCTGTATGTGACAGTAGGGACAATACAGGCTAGTTGCCTTATGTGCATGATGTATATCTATGGTACAATCCACACTGTCATGAATGATATACATGCCATTAATTTTGTCAGACACCTATGTATGCAGTGTGTGCATAAGCTGAAAAGGTAGCAGACATGCATCTGGTAAAACAACTCTCTAAGGCCAAGAACACTGCATCACTAGGCCCAGACAATATCCCAGGATGCCTTCTAAATAGCATGAAACATGACCTATCAAGCCCTCTTGAACTGCTATTTAACTGTAGCCTCCATACCTGCTTCATGCCTCATGAATGGAGAACAGCACAAAGATGGGCCATCTGCAGAGCCTGGAAACTACAGAACCATAAGTCTGACTAGTTTTATATATAAATCCATGGAAAGAATTATCATGGAAATGATCAATAGGGATATAGTAAACCTCCAGAAACTGGACGCAACCCAGTTTGGTTTTGTCGGTAGATCAGGCCTACTTATCCTGGTGGACTTTTCTGAGAAAGTCACTAAAGTGATGGAAGGGGGCAGAATGGTTCACACTCACTGTTTATGTTGACATGGCCAAGGCATTTCACACAATACCCGACTTGGGCATTGTTAAAAACTCAAGAGGTTAGGTGCAAAGCCATATTTCACCCAGTGGATAGCCAGTTGGTTCACAGACAGGACCCAGGAAGCTAGAATTGGGGAGTCCACCTCTACAAAGAGGCCAGTCATGAGTGCAGTCCCTCAGGAGTCAGTCCTTGGACCACTCCTTTTTGGCATTTACTTCCCTGAAGTCAATGCCAATGGTCTATGGCTGACTAAATTTGCAGATGATTGAAAATTAGGAGCTGCCATAGAATCCCACACTGGTGTCAGAGCCATGGACTAAAACTAAATGCCAAGAAATGTATAATAGTATCCTTCAGGAAGTCATCCATCCCTGTTAACTACCATAATGACAACATACTCCTTAGAGCTGACCCAGTAATCAGGGACTTAGGGACACGCATAGACAGTAATCTATCTGAGGAAATCATTCTATGGTGCACAACTTATAAACAAAGATGTTATATCTATGTCCAAAGACGTCATTGTTCCACTGTATTCAGCATTCATCAGACCTGTCATTGAATATGATGCCCCCTTTAGTATGTATCTAACCAGGCATATCCAACAACTGGAATGTCTGCAGAGGTTCCTCACTAAAAGAATACAGGGTGTATGTAAATTGTCTTATGCAGATTGCCTCAAGGCCCTATCCCTGTATTCTGTCTCCTACAGGCTTTTGAGGGGACATCTATGCCAGGCATACAGGGCATTGTCAGACTCCACTTTGACAGATCTGCATATCCACAAAACAAACAGCATCAGAATTACCCATTCTAAACAATTAAACCTTGCATGTGATATAAATAGTACCTTTTGGAGAGACATGTATGTATCCCAGAGACTATCCCATCTCTGGAACAGGGTCCCCATCCGTGTGAAGCAGAGTTCCTCCCTAACCCAATTCAAGTGCAGCTTGGACAATTGGATGGGGAACAGTAAATTCATCCCTGGTTTGGCACCTATGTCTCTAATGGACACAGGCAACCTGTAAATGGTTAATTTTCCAGGCCCCTGCTTGTAAAAGTTTCATCTCCCAAGCCCCTCCTTACACTTATCAAATGTATCAGAACTTGTCAGAGATTTGGAATGCATGGCTAGGTTTAAGAAGGCCCTTGTGATTGTTAGCCTAGTAACCACCTATGAACCTATTGGTGTTCTGCACCATTAGACAGTCATGTATATTCCCCAGAAAGAATATTTAGGTATGGCCAATAAGTTGTGTGACAGCTCACTGTGACAAAGGTGGTACACTTCAGTTACACATCACTAGAAGATGTGTAGGAAGGTACATGGAGATTGGTGCATTGTACACTGTTATTGGTATGATAAAGGCTGGGATCTATGAAGTTATTATAGCCTCTGATGTGCATGTCCTTCACATACTGAGTAGTTAGATGTGTTACATTCAAGGGAGTAGTCAGCACTGTGACCACATGCTGATGGATGTACCACTTACCCACTACCCCAGGACACAGGTCACATACTGTACCTATTGGTCTGATTATAGGGTGTGATGTCCACATTATACTTGGGCGGTATGTCTGTTTCCTGATTCAACAAATCCTTCCATGTGTGTTGTCAATGAAGGTGTTGTCATGGCTGTGGCAGCAGTCTCTGGTATGTGTTGATATTTTCTGTATTATACTAATATCACAGTTGGAGTCAATGATTGCCCACAAGCTGTAATCATTCAGGCAGCTGTTTGGACATGGCATGTGTATGTCATCTGTGACGTCCATCACTTAACTAGTGGGCAGAAAAGGGCCTAGCAGATACCCCTGATGTACTGACTTGATCACTGGACCTAGGATATATGTTATGTCACACATTTCAACATAGTGAGATGCCATGTATATCATACTCTGGCCTACCCATTTGGTGATACAGCTGTTCATGGCCACATATGACAGTGTTGATTGAATACCTCAGTGTGGCTTTGTGTCAAATGTCTTGACCTGTTCAAGTTATACAAGATGATATTGTTTTCATCATGCATGCCCATGATGACCTCTTTGAAAACATCTATCAGATGCAATGGACCTGATGTAGTAGTAACAACTCATACAGATCTTTTACACACACCCTGAATTTTACTAGTGTACATGCAGAAGATGTCCATGTTCATGATGACATGTTGGTCTACCTCACAGATGAGGGGAGTCAGGATGTCCCTATACATGCATACATCAGGTACTGTCCCCCCAACTCAGGTGGATGCATGTTGATGTACACCCTTGTATGGGAACATAAGCCATGTGGAGGATGTGTTGAGCTGTGTATTCAACCATATCAGGAAGGTGTATGTGCTGGGTCATGTCATAAGTGATCGGTGATGTTGTCACAGCACCTGGATTCCATGTGATAGACCTGGATGAAGGTAAGATAGTGCATACTGCCTATTGTGATCTGGTCTAGGATTTTGACACAACTACACATGCAGGTAGCATTGAGGAAACCCCCAAGCTGGGGATTAAATCTTACATCAGTTGATGGATAAATAACTGGCTCAATGACAGAACATATCATGTGAAAGTTTGTAAATCAACCTGTACCATTAGAGCTGTAACCGTTGGCAAACCCCAGGGATCTGTGCTTGGCCCTTCACTGTTTCAACTATATTTCTCGACCGTTCAGGCTAAAGTATATATACTGAGTCCATCAATGGTGATAAGAGAGTACAGCAGGAGCTAACACAACTGAATGGTGACAAAGGTGCGCAATGTAAAAATAAATGCTGAAATATGTGTTTGCAATGTTGTCCATCTGAAAGTGAAGTTTCATGTTAATCACAGTGTTGACAATGGTCCTACTATGCAGAAACCCAGTGATGCAAGCACTGGTAACACATTTAGATAGCAATCTGAACTTTGACCACCAAGTGTCAATACTGGTATTGCAAGCCTTTGTTGTGCACAACGTAAGTCACGCCATCATAATCAGATCTTAGGATCAGCATCAGTAAGAAGCTGAAATCCCTCATAAAATCCTCCAAAGCTAGTTACAAGAACAAAATTACCACAGATTCTAAAGACATCCATAAGGCATTCTACAGTTATGTCAAGAACCTCAATGGCAACACTCAGATTTGCTCTGAGTTACAGCACAATGGCACCAACTATACTGATCCAACTGATATTGCCAACATTCTGGCAGATAGGTTCAGTGCCAATTTCAACCCCCTCTCACCCCCCCAAAGGGCCCATCTCAATACCGGAAGAATGCCAAGCCCCAGTAATCACGGCTGCACAGGTAAAAACTTCACTAGCCAAAGCCAAGAATACAGCATCCATGGGACCAGACAGCATCCCGGGCTGTGTCCTACATGAACTAGAAAATGAACTGGCACCCCACCTATGTACCATGTTCAATCTTAGCCTCACCTCAGGCTTTTTGCACACTGAATGGCGCATAGCTACAGTTATCCCACTCTATAAGGGGGGAGGGGTTCCACCATGAACTCAGGTAACTACTGCCCCATCAGTCAGACGAGTCTGATCTGTAAGGCCGTGGAATGTATCATCATGGAACTCATAAACAGGGACATTGGAAACCTCCAGTCTCTGGACTCCACACAGTTTGGGTTCATAAAAGGTTGATTGTGTCTTCTAAATCTGATTGACTTCTTTGAAACAATCACCAGAGCTGTGGATGAGGGTAAGATGGTTCAATCAGCCTATCTGGACCTCGCCAAGGCCTTTGACATCATCCCCCTCTCCAGAATCTTAGATTGACTCACTAAACTGGGCATTGTTAAAGTTGTACTAAACTATTCAAGGTAGTCTGTACCTTTACTCAATGAAAACACTGAGACAGTTCTGCTGTTACGACATTCATTTACTGCACATGAGGTTTACATCTAGCTTAACAATGAAAGGTATATACATCAAAAATGTACTTCAGCTTACATGGGCACTGGAACCATAGTGTGAGGGAGGAGGGGAGCCCCCCCACTTTTGCAGATCACCTCCCGACTGTCCCATTCTTTATTTTTTAATTATTTTCATTTTCATGCTTTAGCAGCTGATGTCATCACACGTATTTCCGGCTGGTTTGGTTTTGATTAGCTGCACATGATGACATCAGGTTTCTGGCTGGTTTGGTTTTGATTAGCTGCTGCTGCAGGATTTAATTTCGGAAGCTGAAAGGCAGAGTCTGGACTGGCTGTTGGGATTTACAGAGTGTGTGTGTGTGTGTGTGTGTAAATGCCCCCAACAGTATACATCCAGTGGCTAGAGGTACTCAGGCTCAAACTCTGTACCTTGGGTACAGGTAAAAAGAGCCTAAAGTCCCTAGCCACTATCACTTGTGAATGTATGCCTCAGTGGTAAAACAAAACTGTTTATTCTAGCAATTGTCTAAGGTTATAAAATCAATATTTGAAATGTGTCCTTATTTTGGGGCTGTATTCCCCCATTATTGGCTTTGTTCTGTATTTTTGTGCTAAGAGGTTGAGAGCTATGGTGAGAAGTGAGAAATGAATTCACTAAATGATATGATAGCTATTTAAGTTTGTCTTCCCGTCTTTCAAGAAACTGCTGGTTTAGCTTAGTGGTATGTTGCTCTGACTATAATGCACAGAGCGCTGGGTTCAAGACTTGGCAGTGAAATGCATGGTGGTAACACAACATTTTATGCAAGCAACTTTCCCAAATTATACAAGCAATGTTTAAAATGTGTCCCTGGTTTTTGGCCTTTTGCCCCCCCCAATTGAAAATAAGCTCAAGAAGCTGTGCAATATGCCTATAGCTTACACTACTGTGATTCTATATTTATATATTGTGTGTAGAAGTATACTGTTATCATGGAAATGTTCTGAATAGGGCAGTTTTGTCATTATTGATGCATGCATTTTGCTTCATTGCCTACTGGAAAAATGTTCAAACAATAAATTTAAAATGCAGTTGTGTGTGGAAGTAGACCTTTATGATGGAAATGTTCGGAATATGGCAGTTTTGTCATTATTGGTTAATGCATTTCTGTTTCATTGCCTACTGGAAAAATGTTTAAACAATAAATTTGAAATGCGCTCTAACTTAAGTCTAACAAGTGTGCTGTTTTTTATAAAAGGAATATAATTCAATACAATCAGGAAGGTGAATCAAGGAATGCATACATGTATGCGTGGCCCTAAAAATGTGTTTGAAAACAACCCAGAGGAAAGTGTGAAAGGCTCAAAATCATGGGCAAATTTTAAGCTTTACTCTTGTTACCAAAGCAATGGATGAAGGTAAAACAGTTCACACCACATTACCAAGCCTTTTGACACAATCCTTTACTCAAGTCTAGTACAAAAGATGAATAATGTAGGAGCAAACACTTACATCACCAGCTGCATTGCCAACTTGGCTCACAGGATGCAGGAGATCAAAACAGGGGAGGAGACCAGTCACCAATGGAGTCCCCCAGGGTTTAGTGTTGAGGCTTTTTCTGTTTGGCATATACATCTCAAAAGTAAAAGGAAATACCAAAGAGCTTTGGCCAGCTAAGTTTAAGATGACTGCAAGCTAAGAGAAGTTATTGAATCCCCAAATGACTTAACCATCATGCAGAAAGGTTTGTCCCAAATAACGGGTATCAAAATCATGACAATGCCCTATGAGAACTGATCCAATTGTTTGGCATTTGGGAACTTGTGTACAGTGACCTAACTTTTGAGCAACATGTGCCCAGAGTCATAAGAAAGCCTTTCTATATTGCACAGCTTATAAACATATTGATTGTGACTAGATCTAGAGATGTTGTTGTCCCCCTTTATAAAGCTCTCATTATGTCAGTCATTTTGTATAATGCCCACTTTGGAATGTATCTGTTCAGCCCCATGCAACAACTGGAATGCCTTCAGAGATACCTTACTAAAAGGATACAAGTCCTAAGCAATAGGTCTTGCATGGACCACCTCAGAGATTTACTACTATACTCAGTATCCTACAGAGTGCTTAGAGGTGACATGTCTGGCATACAAAGCATCCTCTGACATAATACAGATGGACCTACTGAACATCAGCAAGTCAAATGGCATCAGAAATACTCAGTCCAGGTATCTAAACTGAATGGTGTGGAGAAATGGATATACATCACAGAGGCTACCACTGTTCCGGAACAGACTATCCATAAAAATAAAGCAAAGCTCATCCATCCATATTCAAATGCAACTTGGATCTAAGGATGGGTAATAGAAAATATACTCCAGGATTTCCCCTCATGCCACTAATGGATAGAGGCAGTTCCTAAATGCTGCATCCCTTACATGCCCCCCTCAAATTATCTATGGTATGATCACAGTTGTTCTTACTAGGGCTAATATACAATTATCAGCCGTGGGGATAGCTAAGACCAATCAGAAAATGTTAATTCAAGCACCAAAAGGGAATTGGCTAAGCTTAAAATGTCCTCCAAGTAAACCTATGTTGTGGTAGCAAATAGTTATTAAAAATTACCCTTATTAGTTCACTAAGTGCTCCTGTCACCCCCCAGTCTTTAACAGCTTCCGGAGCCTATGCAGTTTTAGGTCTGAAAAAATAGAATAATCAAAGTCTCTGATACAAAAGAAAAAGTCTCAATCTTTATAGTGTCTTTTCTGCCTGCATCAGCAGTTTAGAGAATTTGCCAGAATAATAAGTCTTTCCTTTGAAGTTGGTCTGCTGACAGTTTGTTTTCCATATTTTAAATATTCTGTTCCTGAAGAATAGCTTTTCTTGTCCTTGGCCTGGCTTGCATATCATATTGACAAGACACAGCTGCATACAAGAGTTTGTCTTGACCTGCTTGTAGATAATAATTTTACAAAGCTGCATATTTTATAAGAGATAAAATATTTTACTTCTGATTCTTATTAACAATGAATGCCAAGCTAAATAGTTTTGCCAAGTTAGGTAACTGAGTTCAAGCTGAGTGGACTCTACACACTGAAATACAGAACATTTATTTCACATTTTGAGAAAAATCCACAGACATCCATTTTAACCTGTTCTTTACTCTCACAATTCCCACTTTTTATTTAAAAAGCGGAAAATTACTGTTCATTTTCAATTTTTTCTTCAATGGCACACATTGAAACCTTCTCCAGATTATTCAGGTTAACCATCATGATTTGCTGAACTCTATAAGTTTTTTGCAAATGACAACTTATGTAGCAATTCCAGATAGTTAGTATGACTATAATGCTTAACACTTCTAATACAGGATGTATCAACCAATTTAACAGATTTTTTCCTGATTTTGACTAACCAGTAAAGATATCCCACCAGTTGTGAGCAGTGTCTTTTTGGTCTTTTCAGCCAAACTAAGTAGTTTATATTTTGCAATGATGCTTAATGCCTCATAATACAGAATGATTTTATTTCTTTTTTCCAAATACTCTCTGAGAATTTTAGTATTGTTCATTATGTTTTTTTAAATTATCCAAGGATACAGATATATTGGGAAACTGTATTAAGTCATAATTCCAGTTCTTGGAAATATTCACTTCTATGGGTTCAGTAAACACATAGCTCTTACTATTTCATTTAAGGAAATCAACATGTAATATACATCCTACAAAAGGTAATTTTAAATTATGACCTATGTCTTGATATGTAACCAGATAAGTATACTGAGGAGTCACTTCTATAAACATTTGAAAAGAAGAAGGCATAATAGTCCATTTACACAAATTAACAGAATGCTGCAGTAAGCATGGTTCATAGATAGGCGAATGCTGTGCACAAATTAGTCCATTTCGAGTCTGTGTACAATACTCCATTTTATGTATTTTTCCTCTCATATCTATATAATTACCTTCATATTGTGGCAACCAATACTCATACCCTTTTGGTATGAGAAATATCATAGGTAACACAAATGACACATAATAGTTGTATCAGTAACATTATAATGCATAAACTTTCCTGTACAATATTGTGAAGAACAGTATGTTACTTCAGTAAATAACCTAATCCAATTGGTATCAGGTATCCATTTGTTAAACAATTGTCACCGACATTTTCATTTTGTAACATACATTCAGTTTGTACTCTGTTTTTCTGAATTTCCACATATAAAGATTACATAGTGCATTTTGTCCAATTTACAAAAATTGTCATGTTACCATCAAATTTTAACTGATGTAGCTGCATAACATCATAATTGTCTAAACATTGCTGCTGATAATTTATGTTGTGCAGGTGTGTCTTCCATATTTCTGGATTCCAAGATGCTTGTAAATGCACAGTCTGAGAGATATCTTCCCCCACCACTTTTAATTGATTAGTCAGAATTTCAACGTCAGCTGCATTAATAGTTCCCATGCCTGTACCTGGGCTTCTTAGCAGAGTATCACACCATGTCCTTTTGTATTGGTACTTGCCTGTGTCTGGGAATGTGATGTTAAAATGTACTACAACCTTTTGATACTGTCTGCCTACCTTTTTACAGGTAGAAGGGATTTTAACCAAATGGTCTATATGAACAGAGGTAGGTTTACCTGTTAATATTGATAGAACATATGCCCAATGTATGCTGCCTGTAATGACTGTGGTATCAGTACATATTACAGAAACTCCAGTAGTAAAATTTAGTTGTACTTTCGTATTATTGGGAGGAATACTAATTCCCTGTATGATATGATTACATTTCTTCACATAAGTGAAGACTAGCCATTGTGTTGATAGTGGATATTTCTTTGAATTTTCTCCTTTTTCCAAATAAAATACAGGAAATTTACAACATTTAATAGAAACTTTGGAATCAAATTCAAGGGTTACATTAGGACTATTTGGTCGAATGTAATAATGACCCATAACCGCAGACCAAAAGGTAACATTACTATGAACTATTATATGTCCAAAGGTACAATTAGCATTAGCTGGACAAGTGAAGTTGTCCTGCTGTCTTTGCCCATAAAAAAGATTTATCTTTGAGCATTCACGCCAGCCTAGCTTTAGAGTATTATTGTTATTGTTTATTTTCCAAACTTGCATTTCTCCTGTTTGACACCCTACCCCAAGGGCTCCAATGAGTACAGTCAGTACAATAACAAACAGAATCTTCCTTATGTATAATAATATAACCTTTCCACATAAGTGGTATTAATCTGAAAATTTGTTTTGATAGATGCTTTTTCAACAGTTTTAGACTTGGCATTTGCTGTGAGTCTACAAAAACCCCCCACAAAACATGAAGTCACTTAATGACTTTCAACTGATCTCTATGAACAAGAATTATTTTGCTCTTTTTCTTTCCTTTAACTTTGTACACTAGAAGTCCTAACTGAGCAATTACTTCAAAAGGTCCTTGGCAATTACTATCCCACGGACCATCTGCCTCGAACGTCTTGATCAATACCTGTGTCTCAGAGGGAAGATTTTCTTCTGGCATAACAGGATCCTTTGACTGTAATTTGAATGCTTGCATTTCTGATAGCCTTTGACAGAATTCAGAAAGATCTGTTAACCATTGTTGATGCTGTGCAATTTCTAATAATGATCTGTTTGTACTAACAGTAGGATTGAAGGGCAATTGTACAGGCATTTTCCTGCCTGTCATGACTTCAAAAGGTGAGATCCCTGTTTTACTGTGTGGAGTTGCTCTGACACCCAGCAAGATTCCAGGCAAATGTTTTACCCAATTTACGTCTTATTCCAAGCAGGCTTTCCTAAGGCGTTCCTTAAGAGTTCTTTTCATTCTTTCAACTATCCTATCAGACTGGGGGTGGTAAGGAAAATTAAATCATTGCTGGATACCAAGCAAATAACACAAAGCTTTCATCAGTTTACTAACAAATTGTGGCCCGTTATCCGATTTGATAACTCGTGGCCATCCCCACTGACAAAAAATATTTTTCCATAAGGCTTCTGCTGTAGCCTTAGCCGTCATTGTTTTTGTAGGAATTGCTTCTACCCATTTTGAAAATAACATCAACTACCACTAGAAGATACCTGTACCCACCTTTAGTTGGGGTAATGGACCTGCAAAATCAATTTGGATGGCATACCAAGGTCCATCCGCTGGAGTTACCCTTAGTAACTGCTTTTTTTCAATTGAGCATTAACCTGCAAACATATTAAGCATTCAGCATGCACTAAATCACAGATTTTCTGTAACTGTGGATGTCAGTACTTGTTTTTACAATGGGCCATAACTTTTGTGTATCCAAATGTCCCAATACCTGATGATTAAATTTCACTAACTGTCATGCCTGTTGGTATGGTATATAAGGAAGACTAGAACTGTCTTCAAAACATTTTGCATACTATTGCCCTGGACTTTCTCCTACAAGAGTACATTTTAATAACTCTTCATGCAGTCCAAACTTAGCTTGGATCTGCAGCAAATCATGTTGCAAATTCTGAACTGAAAATGCCTGTATGGCATGTACTGCAGTGGTTTTATCTGATACACTAGGAAGGTGTTCTGTAGGATACAATAGCATTCCTTCTTTTACTGCCTTTTTTGCCATCT
Source organism: Protopterus annectens (assembly GCF_019279795.1). Lineage (NCBI taxonomy): Eukaryota > Metazoa > Chordata > Ceratodontiformes > Protopteridae > Protopterus > Protopterus annectens. The sequence goes on along the minus strand of NC_056740.1, from coordinate 519,778,182 downwards.
GATCAGCATAGTTATTTAACTGAAAATTTTCATTTGTAGCATTCTGATGAGCTTTTACCTTTAAGATACTTTAGCAGCCCACAAGGGACTGACAACAAACCGAATTCCAAATAGTCTGTAACACAGAAGCATTCTTGAGTGGTTTGCCCATGTTATCAACAAACCCTCTCCTAGCCATGTAGACATATGCATCCACAGAGAATTAACTATGTATGCACTGTCTGAAAAAATATTGACAGGTAGAAAATGTAACACATAAAGAACAGCTTCAAGTTCAACTCGCTGAGCATACATATATCCCGGTAACTGAATCAGAGTCGGCTGTCCCATAGAAGGGTTTTCTGGTACTACTGCAAATCCAGTCCGATATTGTCCATTGTCCCAAAATTGAGCACTGTCAACAAAGACGGATGGCCTGTCTTCCTGAAAATCAGGAGACAGAATGGGCTTTTCTGGATTTGAAATGTGCCTAATGCACTCATGTCATTTTCCTTCATATCCCATGAAGTTAGATAAGTAATACTTATCTCCTGCCTTTATTGTAACTTGCTTGACACTAAATAAAGCCAACCATTTTGCAAACACTGCTTGACTGACATCATCAATCAGTTTATTTAGCTGACTCTCATTTACCAAAGCTTGTACGGCATAATGTGGTGTCTGCACTATAATGTCTTTAGAGAAAGCTGTTAGGTATTCAGTTTGTCTTAAACCCCAATAAATGGCTGCAAAAATACCTCAGAAAGAGGATTACCAGCCTCAAACAGATGCCCTATGCAGACCATCTCAAAAAACTCCAGCTTTACTCCATTGCATATCGCCTACTCAGAGGTGATCTCTGCCTAACATACAAAGCTATGTCAAACCCAGAGCTGTTGGACATGCTCAACTTAAAGAAATCCCAATCCCTCTGAGCTACATGCTCTAGGGACCTAAACCTTGTCACCACAATAAACAGAACATGCCGGAGGGATAGATTCCTGTCCCAGAGACTTCCCATACTCTGGAATAAACTACCTATCTATATCAAACAAAGCTCCTCATTAGCACTCTTCATGAAAAATCTTGATGATTGGATGGGAAATAGGAAATTCACCCCAGGGATCACCTCTGTGGCTCTGCTCAACAGTGGCACAGGAAAATAATTTTCTTGGGTGGCAAAAGCCAGGGTACCTTTTTGGCTGGGCTTGTATAGGCCCCGGGCCGATAGCCTAGTACCTACCTATGAACCTATGAACCTAGAAGTTGCTGAATGCATGGGTGGTATCCCCTGTCAACATGTGTCATCTTCCTACTGAAAAATGTAATGGGGCGTAAAGTCCTTTCCATTCTAGAATCAGAGACCTGAGGCCACTCCTGTAAAAGCACAACAGAGAGTGTGTTGGGTCCAGTTGTTGCCTGTAACACAAAGGGACATGTTATACTTGCAGCTAGTAATTCTGTAGCCTTGGCCAATGCTGTGTTTAAATCACAGAAATCCATATTTTCCTTTGGTCCCCACTCCAGAAAGGGTAATTCTTTCTGGCTAGAGAGCATGTCATACAAAGGAGCTGCCATGCTGGCATAATCCTCTATAAATTCCCGATTGCAATTCATGATACCCAGAAATTTGTGTAAATCTGGAATGGTAACTGGTTTATCCATTTGCAAGATTCCCTGCACCCTCTTTGAACAAGGAGTATGCCCGGAAGGACATAAAATAGTACCTAGAAATTTTACTTCAGATGGCATGAATTGTACCATTTCACTTTTAACCTTAAACCCTGCCTCCTGCAGTGTTTGAAGGACCTGTGTTACTTTAGCTAAATGCTGTTCTTTTGTTTCAGACTGTATTAGTATGTCATCAATGTAATGCAAAACAGAATTATCAGATTCTAGACCTTGTAGTATTCGTCCAACTATTTGGTGAAACATAACCGGACTGTTTTGAAATCCCTGCGGTAACCGCAACATGACTTACTGTCCATTTTGAAAAGTAAAGGCAAACCTTTGCCAATCCTTTTCCTGCAGTGATACTGCAAAGAAACCATTAGCTAATTCTATGACTGCAAACCACTGACTTTGTGGTTTTATTCTTGCTGCTAGCTCTGGAACCCCTGGAATCAGATGAGCCCACAGTCATGAATTGGTTCACTTTTTGTAAATCAATAACCAATCGGTAAGTGCCATCTTTCTTTTTAACTGGCCATATGGGTGAATTTGTAGGGCTACTTTCTTTTTGAATTATTCCCACATCAAGCCATCATTGTATGCAATTTTGCATGTCTGTCTCTGCTTCCTTTGGGATCGGATACTGTTTTTGAAACGGTGGAATAAAATCTTCGTCACTACCTACAGAAACTGCTTCCTGTAGTTTCCCACAATCTGTGGACTCTTGAGACCACAACGTAGGGATCTGTTTTTTTGCCTTTAACCATACTTCATTTTTAGTAGGGCTGACGATACGGCCCTTTTCAGAACTGTTTATTACATGTATTGCCTCAATCATACATAACATGGGACCTTGTCCTTGCCATATAATGCCATTAGGAAGGTCTATGACAATTCCCATCTTGGACAATATAATCATTCCCAAAATTGTGGAGGTGCAAGAATTATGCATCAAAAATACCCCTTTCACTGGTTCCCCTTGATGGGAGAATTGCACTTGTGCAGGTTTACTACCTATGGCTAGACATCCAGAGCCATTAAAACCTGAAATATATGTACGTTTAGACAAGTCAGGAGGCAAATGCCTACCTGTCACTGAGATGGCCGCTCCTGTATCTAGAAGAACATCTTCCCACAGGTTCCCCTCTACCCAAATGTTGGTAAGTGGTCGTCCATCTTTCCCTTTCCTGAGGTTAGTCAAGAAAGAGACTTGGGTAGGGGGGTCACACCCCTATAGTAGATCTACTTTCCACCCTGAATCTTCGGTGGTATTGGACTGCAAAGGACATAATTGCAGGGTTTCCTCAACCTCTGCACAGTCAACATAAGAAGATCGATTAAGTTCATGGTACAAGCCTATTTGCTGCTCATAATTAGGATTTACTGGACCATCAGGAGCAAAGTCAGAAGGGGGCAATTTTATCCTGTGTGCTAACAATATTAACTTGTACATTGACACTAGGTGTTACACCATCCCTTTGCTGTATTGGGTATACTGACTGTTGAGTGTTTGTGGTATAAAGGAGTTGCTGCTGTAGTCCCCTATTACCCTCTGTCACATATTGCTGTGAAGTATACTGCTGCGTTTGTACTTCTGGCTGTATTACCTGTTGCTGTCGTGGTACACGTGACATCAAATTTTTTTAAAGTAAGAAACTTACCCTTTGCCTCTTGTTCCTGGTGCCATCTGTGATAATATTTACAATTATTTTTAGTATGACCTACCTGTTTACAGGAATAACAAATAGGCTTTCTCTTTGGAGGACCCTCTATAGATTGAGTAACTTGAGAAGTTAACTGAGTGTCTGGGGGAGCTGATGCTGCCCATTGTTGCCCCTGTATAATTTGCCCATGATGTGGCTGTCCTACTACCTGCTGTGGGACTTGCTGTCCCTGATTAATCCATATCCCATGCCCCCTTCCCCTTACTTCACTAACAATGGGTGCAGAATGGGGAGTGTAAATCTTTTGCTTATGAATAGCATTATTTTTACACATAATACATGCTCGCAGCAATTTATCTACTAACTCTGTGAGTGTGTTTGAGGATTCCTCATAAATAAGTTTAATATGCTTTTGGAGCCCTTCCAAATGGTCCAAAAAGGAGTGCATAACAGCTTTTTGAAAATTGGCATCTTTCATACCTTTTTCATCACTACCATTGACTAGCATATATGCCAGTTGATAATGTTCTGCTTGTTCTTCTAAAGAGTCATACACTGTCATTTGAAACTGATCTAAAAGTGTTGGTGTGAGAGATTGCCCCCTAGTGCATGCTAAAAATACTGCTGTCATTCTTAAGTGTTTAGTTTGTATTGGATACTGCTTTTGCTAAATATAAGCCATGAACTGTTGTGGAATAAAATACCAGAAACAGCATTCAAGTGTATCATTCCATGCAGTGCCTACAGTTTTAAGAACCCAAGCTTCAAATGTAATAATGTTATTAAAAATACCCTTCTGTTCATCCCACTTAGGGAGAGTTTCTAACATCCTAGACTGATAATAAACTTCAACAGAAAAGCCTGCTCTGGCTATGAAAGGACTTGTAACAGTAGTTTCTAATGCTTTAGATTGATATTCCAATAACAAGGCTTGCAATTTTAAAAGGTCTTGATTAGCTAAGTCTGTTGCTCTAGCAGCCTCAGATTCCTGTGTCTCCAACTGAGCTCATAATGTGTTTATTTCCTCCCTGGCAACAGTTACATCATGCTGTGCATCAGCCAGCTGCTTGTCATATTTTTCTAGCAAATGGACAATTTTACTCATTAACCCTTCTATCATACCAATAGCTTTACTGCCCTGTTCAATAACAGTTTGTATAAAGGTCTTAAAATTTCAGTCTGTGAGACTTTCAAAAACTGAGAAAATGTTTTTGTGCATTCAGCGGTGTCAGCATGCAGTTTACCAGATGCATTTCATTTATCACAGTAAGTCTGAAAATGACCCATGAGGTCAGGATCCTGCTGGTTGCTAACTTTAGCAATCCAGTCTTTAAACTCCTGCAAATCAGACTGTAAAGTACAAACTTTTACATCTCGATCACCCTTTAAAAAATCTTTCGCAACAGGATATATAGAAACAGAAACCATTGTCTGTGCTTCAAGAATTACTTTATCCTGGTTGTGTTCCAGGTTTTGTACAATACATTTATGACAAGGCATGTAAAAAGCAACATTTAAATCATTGCAAATAGCAGATTTTTGTACATTCTGTTGCACTTTTGCCTTATGTACATACCAATCAAAGGTAGAGCTCCACTTACATAATGCTGGATTTTCGGATTTCCCTAGTAAAGACTTACAGGTGCTAACATGCTGATCACACCATGTATTTAAATAATTTCACACATTTATATATGGTTCAGAAACATCAAAAGTAAAAGACTGAGTGCAATTCTTGGCATTTTCACGAATTGCATTCATTGTTAAAAGAAAAACAGACGAAAATATTCACCACAAATGTTCAGGACAAGGTGGCCAGTCTTGACATGAAGATCAGTTGTGGAAAAATTTTCTGCTGTCTTTCACTAGATGCTGATGAGATGAAAATTTTGGCATTGTAATTTTCATACCTTGTGGGTCACCAAATATCTGAAGAAAAATTACCGTACTGCCTTGTACTGCACTACAGTGTTTCTTCCTCCAGTCAATGGACAAAATTTAGGAAGAGAAGAATCGATTTT